>NC_092340.1:279586323-279894411 GCF_046630445.1 Rutidosis leptorrhynchoides | reverse complement strand
TCCTTTATATATAAGATTAATGCGTAAATCAATGATGAAATCTTCTCATGCATTGTAGGACATTACAATTGCAAGTTTTTTTTGTAATGTTATCGCTTTGCAGGCAGGTGGAATTTGCGTTGGTGCTTTTTAGTCGTCTGTCCACACATGATTAAATGGTACGTCTTTACTATGTTTTTTTTTTTAATCATAATAGTTATAAATCACTTGATATTACCATGATGGTAGTTTGTTTATTGATGCCTTTGCATTAGTTTAGTATACATAAAACTGAGGAAATAGATTTATCTATATACAGTACCATTTTTGTTAGTAAATTAGGCTGGTTGATTGCATCTACTTATGTTTATTTGTGGTTCATATTGATGACTATTTGGCATCTGATCCGTTTGGGTTGAATAGTGTCAAGATGGATGGTGACTAACTTCGATATGTTCACTATATCGATTTACATAAGTTTGCAAGTCTTGGTGTTTTATAAATGATATTTATCATCTTTTGGTTATTAGTGGGAATTTATGACACGTTTGAGTGATAAAGGTAATAACCAACGAATGCGTATTTTTGACCCATTTGTACTGTTTTTTGTTTTGTGTATCTTATTTTAGTGAGAACTTGATGAATTAATATACTGTCATCTTTCAGATTAGTTATTTGCATATAGTTTTTTTTTACTTAGTAGACTGATATATTTTTCCTCTGTTTTATTACAGGTCTAACTAGACTTTATCGAGATCTGGGAGAATGTAATCGTGTTTGCCGATATCAAAAGAGCGCTTTATTCGGTAATAACTCACCCTATACAAGACATTTGCTAACAAACATAGGATAATAACACATAATGTTGCAACATATGACAAAGAACCAACCATTCAGAAATAAAGGACCAACCAGATGAGAAGAAACAGTATGCAACCACTTTTTGTTCAATTCAGCCCAACAATTAAAAGGCATTCATCTTTGGTCGTACTCCATGTAACTGTTTACTTAAACTACATGTATTGCATTAGCAAATGCACACATCGTATGATCATGCAAGTTTTCCGTATGTAATGAACGATGAAAATAACTCGAAATTCGACAAAAACGAATATGCGCAGTGAAGCGCGTTTCGGACCACAATCTAGTTATACAAATATATACAAACTAATGAGCAGTATCAAAATCAAATCAAAACGTATCAAAAAATTGATTTGGCAATTTAATCACACACATGGTGTTCATCAATGGAAGTTCCTATTGTATGAAAATAAGGCAATTTAACAAATAATATTCGAATCAGAAGTAGACATGGTGATAAAGAAATATATACGTTCAACTAAATCGAAAACTAAAAATATCATACGAACATATACTTGGAATTAAAGACGAATAATCATATTTTAAACCCTAATATAAGTAATCTAAGATTTACAAACAAAAATCTATAGTTAATATTAAATCTCTAAAATGATATGTCATAAATAAACATTTTCTAAGCATAAAAATAATTCAAAATAAAAAAGAAATTTTTAAAATCTTTGATGATGTCATTATTTTATATTAAATTTAATTAAAAAATAATATGAAATCTTTTATAAACGGAAATACTAATCTTTAACATAATACCAACACATTTACAAATTTTAAAGTATATTGTACAACCTTTATTTAATAATTGTATTTTAATTTTCTAAAAAAATTTCAAAAAACATTTATTATTAGTAATAATTATTATTAAAAATATAAATACTCAACTTGGAGCAAACTTTATTATTACAAAGTACTATTTATTTTTATTATAATAATTATAATTATTATATTATTAATATTCAAATATGAATTCTCTTTACGATATTAATTGTGTTACATATGTATGCGAAAATACATATCTCTATATATTTGTAAAAACAACGACAAGTTTCTTAGTCGAACGGGTCATTAAAATAAATGACTTTAGCATTTAAATTCAGTTAATACCTAAAATATGTTATTAAATTATTTCGTTTAAAAACCCGTAATTTCACGGTCATTTCACTGGTTAGAGAGATAAACATCTAACCTTGAAAGACGGAATTAAAGAAACAAATCAATGAGACAAGAATCAATGATCAACACTTTATAAACAATGAACATAATTGAAGTAAATCTTAATTTTGAAGTTCAGTCATGAGAATGAGTTATTAGTAATCATGATTTTCAACATATCAAATTAGAAATGAAGGTACCCGTAATTTTCTTAAGATGACGATAGACAATAGCAAAATCATCCCTAAAGAAAGTTAGGGTTCAAAATTTAGTAAAAATATATTAGGGCATAATATCTCGTAGGAATGAAGACGATACAGTGTGAAGAATCGCATTATTAATTATTTAATCTAATTTCAATTAAGCAACATATAGTAAAATAAATAAATTAAAGAGGGTATTACAGTAAACCAATTAGAGCACTAGTATTGGTACCCGCCCTTACTCCGCCTTTGGAGCCGCCCTTCAAGGGCGCCGATACCAGCAAAAGTGTTTTGCTCCGCCCTTCAACCACCGCGGTTTGTTTTGCTTGGCAACGACATTTGCAATCACGGGTCATCTTTGCATGGCAACGGCCAGGGGCGAATTTAGGGGGGGGGGGGGGGGCGCCCGCTCCCAGTCGATTTCGAAATTTTAGTGTAAAAAATTGGATTTTTTTATTTTGCCCCCAACTCAAAAGTCATTTGCCCCCAAAACGTACATATTTTGCCTCAAAAGCTTCAAATTTTGTCCACAATTCTCTAAATTTTGCCTCAAAATCTACAAATTTTGCCCACAAACCTTCAAATTTTATCCAAAAACCTCAATATTTTGCCTAAAACCTCCAATTTTTGTCCCAAAAACTCCGTATTTTGCCAAAAAATTTGCTACGGTTTTAAAAAAAAAATTCGCCCCCGGTGAAGAAAAATCCTGCTTCCGCCACTGGCAACGGCTATATTCCAATTTCAACGGATAGTTTTTCAATTTATGTATATCCACCAACTACAATCTCATTTATATATACTCACAACATCTATCTCTTTCACAACATCTCATTTATATATACCCACAACTTAATCAATCTCATCTACTTCTCACAACATTATCTCTTTCAACATGTCTTCCAACAAAAAAAGTCAAAAAAAAAAACAAAAAAAAAAAAAAAACAACAACATCAACATCAACAACCACAACAACAACTTAATCAATCTCAACAACTTAATCACATTGATGAAGACATGTGGAATTCGGTCCTCCAAAACAGTCTTCATCAATCTCAACAACTTAATCACATGGGCTCATCTTCTAACGTTTCTAACATGCAATATCCCCAATATCATCAACTAAATAATTGAGCCGTGAATCCATTTTACATACCTCATTACCTCACTAATTCCCATTATAAAACACCTCAATATAACCAACCACAAACAACTCAATATAACCAACCACAAACTCCTCAATGTAACCAACCACAAACCCCTCAAAGCCCTTAGTTACCTACGTTTGACACATCATTCGAAGAAGAAGAAGCCGATGCAGTGCAAGAAACACAACCCGTTATTGAGGAGGTCTAAGAAACACAAGAAACTACCGCCTCCAACAAAGGAAAAAGGGCCAAAGTTATGTGGTCGGACGATGAAAGTAAGATTTTGGCCGAGTGTTGGATGCGAGCTACTCTAAATCCCGACATTCGATGTGACAACCCGAAAATTTCTGACCAAATTTAAACTTTATCTTTATATGATTTAATATTTCAAACACGATAAGCAAAGTCTGTAATGTTGAAATCTCAAAAACTTTGAACTATGTTCATGTAATCAATTACCCTTCGACTGCTCTTGACGATTCACGAACAATTATGTATAAATAGATAGGTATGAATATATACATATGTGTAATTATTAAATTGATAAATATTAACAAAACTTTAAACGGTTTGATTAACATGTAAATATATTAGGAAATCTATTTTATGACTTGTAAACGTTAGCCAAATATTAAACGTATAACGTTATACTTATTCATTTTAGATAAACATCTACGTAATAAAACGTGTTATGTGAAACGTGTATATATATATATATATATATATATATATATATATATATATATATATATATATATATATATATATATAGACAAAGTATATTGAGCTTATATATAAGTGGTTTCGAATACAATTAATAGATATAGTAACACTTGATTTAGTAACCAAGTTAATACAAACTTATAAGGATTTAAAATAAACATAATTTCTAGTATTAGATTATGCGATTTGAATATAATTAGTTTTAGAAGAATAAATGTCATAATAGTTACTTGATTTAATTTCAAATGTACGAGAACATTTTCAGTCTAAAAAGAACCTTGTTACTACAACGTTTTATAATGTAATTTGAATATGTTTATAAAACTTAATTAAAGCTTTATATTATAAAATTATATATATATATATATATATATATATATATATATATATATATATATATATATATATATATATATATATATATATAGTTTCAAAGATATAAAATGTATTACGATATATTTCGAAAGGTTATCACATTTTACAATATGTCAAGATGTATTATAAGTTATTATCATTACATTTTATTGTAATAAATCTTAAGAATTATATATAACTAATAGAGTGTCACGTCTTCTTTAAAAACGAATATAACTTTATAAATATCTAGAACCACTTTTGACAATTCATTACTGAGCCATTATAATAAAGATAAAGGTTTTAACGTTATCCTGAATTTCAGAACCTTTCTAGAAACCTTTTGACAAATTATCCATAACAATGATCCGTGATTCAATAAAATATAGATCGAAATAACGTGAAACAAAATGTGTTTTAAAACTTATAAGGTGTTAAAAAATAAACGTTGGTGCATAAATGAATTATATCAAATTAAGTTTTAAAGTGTAAATGATACGTGTTAAATTATTTTTCTAAAAAAATTTAAAACGAACTTTGAAATATAATTAGTTTTGAAAAACTAAATATTATATTATTAAATAAATATATCAATTACATACGATATGTACGAATTTATATTTTTAAATGAATATAAGTGTGTGTATATATATATATATATATATATATATATATATATATATTACAAAGTGATTTAATATAATATTAACTAGATACAAAACGTTTCGATTTAAATTTATATTATCATATGTTTATATAAAGAGACGTCGATTTATAGAAGCAAATGACCAAAACACTCGAACGTTCAAATTACATTTAGAATGATATAGTTTATTAGCAATTTAAGTCTATTTATTGATAATGATATGTGTCGCGAGACGTAAAGTACAAATTTTCTTAGCGCACGAAAGGACGTTCGAAAAACCGGAACCGGGACATAAGTCGAGTGACAACGTACGAGTCATTGGAACTAAAATTACAATTTAACTATGCACGTAAATATAATATAATATATAATTAATTATATAAATTAAATTTATTATATATACAATAATGAAAATGTGTGTCGGCAGGTTAAATTAAACGAATGTGGCTATACTTTCCTAGCCATGCGATCGCATGACTACACCATGCAAACCCCATGCGATCGCATGGGGGGTTAGGTGTGGTTCACATCCTTTAAATGTCGATCGTTTTCTGTTTCTAATTCGCTTCATTCATCCATCCATCTCCGATTCCTCTCTGTATATATTTATTATTATTATTATTATTATTATTATTATTATTATTATTATTATTATTATTATTATTATTATTATTATTATTATTATTATTATTACAAATCTTATTATTAGTAGTAGTAGTATTAATATTAGTATTATTAGTATTAATTATACATAAAATACTGCGACGAGGTTCTGCCCAAGTATTTACAAAACGGGTTTTCGAGCGGGATTGAGCTAAGGAAATTATGAGTTATAGCTATGGAGGTTATGGGTATGGTTCAGGGATATGCTCGTGAGGTCAATCTAGTATTTATCATTCCCGTTGCGTCTACGTACTTTCCTGCAATATTGAATCACAATATTGATACGTGAGCACTCACATCCTATCTTTTGCATATTAATAGTGTATCCCTGACTAGTGCTCGAGTATATATGATTATGCATGCTTATATGCTTAGTTTCGTCGTTAGTTAGTTTATGATAAATTATAAATTTATTACATATGCTACTGAGATAAGGTATATGATATGCATGTCGTTGGAAAGCTGGCGAAAAATTAATAACTTTTCATTTAGAAGTCGTGTGATTTCGATGAACGGATTAAAAGATATGGCCGTATTATTATTAAAAATGATTATTATTATTACTATCATCGTTATTATCGTCGTTATTATTATTATTATTATTATTATTATTATTATTATTATTATTATTATTATTATTATTGGTATCATTATCATTAAAACTAATATTAATATCATCATTAGTAAATATAAATATTGTTATTAGTAGAATAATAATAATTATTATTATTACAAAATAATACAACTTTTACTTATTATTATTATCAATATTATTTTATCAAATAAATTTGTGATACAAAGATATTTTTACCACATGAAATATAATTACATTAATATTACATACCACTATATTTTATGATATTAAGTGAACTTTATAAATTTATTATTTAAGATATATAAAAGTATATTTTTTTTATATAAATTTTAAATATAAATTTTTATTAACAAATGACTTTTATTAATTACTTTAATAAAATCTGATAGATATATTTAATTATATAAAATGACTATATTTATGTTATATAATTTTTAGAAGTCATTTTGGATTAGATGACTTTTGTTGACTTTTGCATGATAATCTCGAGCATTAGGATTGTGATACACTATGACTTGACCAAGCTTGTTAGACATTTATTTGACCAACTTATACTAATATAGGTTCGTAAATCCGAGGCCAACCTTACAATTGTTCAGTGTCATCATATGCGTAATTACTACGAAATACAGTATTGTGAGTTTCATTACTCCCTTTTTAAATGCTTTTGCAATATATATTTTTGGGACTGAGAATACATGCACTATTTTATAAATATTTGACAAAATAGACACAAGTACTCGAAAATTACATTCTATGGTTGAATTATCGAAATCGAATATCGCCCTTCAAGTCTGGTAACCTAAGAATTAGGGAAATAGCCCCTAATTGACGCGAATCCTAAAGATAGATCTATTGGGCCTAACAACCCCCATTCATGTATATGGATGGCTTTAGTACTTCGAGATTATTATTATACATACGTCGATGTCTGTGGGGATATTCTATGCATTATGGTTAATGTCAGTTACCAGGTGTTCAATCCATATAAATGATTTTTATACAGATGGCTATATGCATGCATGATGTTTATGAGAAATGAAAATATGAAATCTCGTGGTCTATTAAAAATGATGGAAATGAATATTGATGATAAACTAATGAACTCACCAACCTTTTGGTTGATACTTTAAAGCATGTTTATTCTCAGGATTGAAAGAAATCTTCCGCTGTACATTTGCTCATTTTAGAGATATTACTTGGAGCATTCATGGCATATTTCAAAGATGTTGCATTCAAGTCGTTAAGTTCATTAAAGATTATGATTAAGTAAATGTCAGATTAGGTCATTTATAGTTGGATATTATGAAATGGTATGCATGCCTATCTACTTTCGATGAAATGAAAGTTTGTCTTTTATAATGAATGCAATGTTTGTAAAATGTATCATATAGAGGTCAAATACCTCACAATGTAATCATATGTTATTGTATTCGTCCTTATGGATTAGGACGGGTCGTCTCATGTGGTATCAGAGCGGTGGTCTTAGCGAACCAGGTCTTGCATTAGTGTGTCTAACGGATAGTTATTAAGATGCATTAGTGAGTCTGGACTTCGCCCTTAGTTGCATGTCAAAAGTTTTGCTTATCATTTTTGTCGGAAATTACATGCTTATCATTCTTAAATCTAGACACATTTTCTGCATTTATTGCATATATAGTGTATAGACGAATTCATATCTTAGCATATCTATTACTGTAAACTTTACTTGATATCTTCCGAAAATTCCTCCGTGATTTATGAAATTTTGGTATTATATATACATATGTAAATTATGTATTGAAGAGTACCAATCTAAATTCTATAATCTATTTCATATCAAAAATCATTCCCTGATTATACTAGATGGATCACGTATCTAGTTCAAATTCCTTAAATTCCGACAACTATTCCGATATGGATTTCCACTCGAGCTCCGAAAGCAGTGTAACCGGAATGGATCAACCAATTAGCCATCTTCTATTCTGGATGAATTGGGGATGGGTTCGTAGCCTACTTAATCATTGGAGACAAGAAGAAGGTGATCCCTTCCATCCACCACATTGCCCTCTTGGCGAAGAACCTGAAGCACTTACCGACGAACCTGTCCGAAGCACCATTTTCTCTCTCATTTCCAGAGTATCTCATCACGATTATATACTATTTCAAATTCTAGATCTTATTCACCCGCTCGTCCGAACCACCGATCATTCCTGTGTAATAGAAGAAGTTAACGAGCTTCGTGCTAGAGTGATGGCTTTAGAGAATATGATGCACAACTTGCAAGCATCACAAGCATCACAAGCACCACAAGCACCACCAACATCAGCACCATCACCATCAGCAGCACCACCAACGACATCTACATCGCAAGCCTCAATACCACGAGCACCAGCAGTATCACCGGCATCAACAGTACCACCATCATCAACACCAACAGTATCATTATCACCACCAACAACAACATCCGCATCCCACACCTCAATATCACAATCTGTACCTCGAGCATCAACGTCATACGCACCATAGATACCAAGGAGTACCAGCAACAATAACTGATGAAGTATTAATTCATAACTTCATTGGAGAAACAATCTGCAGCGATTATATAATCTCTAAAGTCTTAGAGATTATCTATTCTACCCTTAACCATAAATCAGTTGAGTGGACCGAAATGATAGAAGGAAGAGTAGAAACCCTGACCAGAATGGTGTACGAATTACAAGCTAGATTTGCTATACAAGCAGCATCAACGGTACCGTCAACATCACCAACACCGCCAGTGCCGTCAGCATCGTCAGCACCAGCAGCACCTACAACATCACCAGCTCTGCCAGATCCAAAATCACCACGAACATCATTACTAATCAACAACGAGTATATTGTATCAACGAGTTATGAAGTATTAACTCATTCCCTCTGAAGAATTTATATGTATATCATACATATATATAAATTTTGAGATCATAATAAATCTTTTTGTACAAAGCTATTACGTGTGAATCTTAACTGGTAGATACTACTTGGTTAATTCATATTACTAATAGGCAATGATGTACATCCTTCATTAAAAACTTGACCATCGTTAACTACAATCTCTGTTTCAACTCAATGAATCCCAATTCATAATAAACCAAGTGTATTAATCAATTACATGTTTGATTTTACACTTTCATCTTCGATGTACTCGAAACTTTCTAGACAATATCATTCGTACCTTGCAAGGATATCAAGAAGTCACAAACATCAACATTCGTCACCAAGGAATGCCAATAAGAACAAATAATAAAATATTGATTACATTAGTGAAATACTCCACGAATATTATGTAACCTCTAATGTTTTAGAGATTATTCATTTCTAATTCCAGCCGAAAATCAAATGAGTTTAATTTAATATTAACTCATTAAATCTACATTATATCTGAAGAAAATATACATACATATATATTTTCATAGAGACTGTAATAAAATTCATTTGTACAAAAATGTTACTTGTGAATTTTTTTTTTAACGGGTAGGTAATACCCGAGAGATATATAAATTCACAATTAATATGTTACATTCTTCGAACCTGATTTCGCAATCATCAACTATACTCACTACTTTCACAACAATATACATTCTTTCATAGAAATCAAAACAACCATTCTCATCCAAATTTGATTACATATTCTGATTTTGATAAATCAAAATCCAAGTCAAGATTTAACAGAAGACATCACTCTTAGATTTCTACATCTTTCAAAGACATACTTTAAATTCAAAACTGTGCAAGAACATCACTTTTATTCATAAAACCCAGATAGATATTTGTATCATTCAAGATTCCTGATGATTTCATCATAGACAATCTGCATTTAAACCCTTCAAAATTCTTAAAGACATATCAATCAATGAACAATTGAGAGGATGAACCAACCTCACGTTATCAACAGAAAGAAGGATTTACGCATATAGCGACACACCTAGAAAACTCTCGAAACCAAAGTTATAGATTAACACATATCTGTATCAGATCCTTTGGCATTTATTACCAAAAATAACTTTGCAATCCCTTTCCAAAGTAGCCAGTTTTGTCACAGCTCCAGCAAGTCAACTTTGACTTTTCAGTCGAAACAGTCTTATTATAACCTCGATATATACGTTGCCCTTTCGCCATTGTTACTGGGGAACCATTTATATTCCACCACATTAGCAGTAAACTTACCAACAACTTCATTAATCTTTAAATTTTAGAAAAATCATTATATTCATTGAAACCCTATCATATACTCATCCGTACCTTGTAACGAGAATTTCCATACCAATTATCGAGAATCAGCAATCAATATTTTGAAATCTCACAGCATGTCTACATCAACCGTTATATATATATACATATAACGTCCATCTCCTAGACTTACATACTTCGAATGTGAAGTTTCTGAAAAAAAATACCCTAAACTACGAACTAGTTCTCGAAATTTTGAAAAATGCTGATGAAGCGGCAAAAACTGTAAACGACATTAACAGTCAAAAGCTTGATGATAAAGAATAGTGCATTAGCAAAGCTCAGAAAAAGAGAAGGTTTGGAACTGGAAAACGGATTGAGCAAACTATGAAGGAGGTTGTGGACAAATCACAAAGACTAAACCTGCATTCAAAGAATTCAAATGATTCAGTGTCTGCTGAAATTATTATCGAATACCTTGCTCCTGACTCGAAATCTTTACGGATAAATATTCATCATCATCCACTGATGTTAGAAATTCTAAGATATCATCATATCTTTCATTATAAATATCTTCGATGTTCCTGAAGATATCTTCATAACTATTGTTATCCGAAATCATTTACCTCTTCGCGCTATCTGTGTTACATCAAAAAAGAAACTATTTTAGTTTCTAAATTCTGAAACCTTCGAGTTTAAAATATGAATGTTATTGAAGTAGTGTTGGGAACTGAAGCATGAGTTAGTATAATATAATGACACTTGATCAACGTGATTATATTACAGTAAGTCATGCTGACTTTCTAATGGAACATGACGATTCACAGACCATACCGTCATCATGTGCCATGTTACATGACTCTTGTATCCTATTTAATCTCTAAAAAAAATATCAAGAAAATATTTTCTTGATGATTCGGTCTTTTTCGGATATTCTAGTAATTTAACAAATCAAGATCGTGCCATTACAATTTCCTTCTTAGAACATTAACTATGTTCATTCCGAAATTCATATCTACGAATTCTGGACCATTACATGTGGTGCTTAATGGAAAGAAGAGAAAACAAAAGAATGAAGCTCCAAAATAGAAATGGGAGTATAAATCGCAGCAAATAGGAGAGAGCATTAACTGTGAATGACAATGATTTTAGAAGACAGAAGCGAGGACTTTGAAATATAAGGGAAGATATAAAGCCCAACAACAACTCAGAAATTACAAACCATATATATCGATGCATATAGCAATATAAAGACACGGGAGAACTAAAAACACTATAAAACCAAGAGTATAGTAGAAGTAAATAGATTCTTCGCGGTAGATGAAAAAGAAGAATGACAGATATGAAAGTTAGGAATATATCAAGAAGCAGAACTGGATGAAGCATATTGATGAATGCTTTAAAGTATGAATTGAGGGAGGAAGAATAGAAGGTGAGCTGTGGAAATAAAGAAACAAAGGGAGTGGATTTATAGCGAAAAATCTGACAGAAATCGTGACAGGTTATCGCATTTAATCAAAGAAGATCCTAATTTCCTTAATTATCGAAGAATCAAATCTTATTACGAAGATTTTCTCTAAATCCCTTGAACTCCGGAAATCAATTCTATCTACGTCAAAAGATATGACGAATCTACATTTATTCATTTCACTCTTTTGTGATAACTTCACTCGTACTCTTCACAAAATCGAATTGTTTTATCTATATTACTCAATGATGATAAAACTCTAATTTTCAGCTCATATGCGTCATGAAAACATACTTATTGTCAGCCATGACCATCCTAATCAAATTTCGGGACGAAATTTCTTTAACGGGTAGATACTGTGATAACCCGAAAATTTCAGGACAAATTTAAACTTTATCTTTATATGATTTAATATTACCAACACGATAAGCAAAGTCTGTAATGTTGAAATCTCAAAAAAATTGAACTATGTTCATGTAATCAATTACCCTTCGACTGCTCTTGACGATTCACAAACAGTTATGTATAAATAGATAGGTATGAATATATACATTGTGTGATTATTAAATTGAGAAATATTAACAAAACTTTAAATGGTTTGATTGACATGTAAATATATTCGGAAATCTATTTTATGACTTGTAAACGTAAGCCAAATATTAAACGTATAACGTTATACTTATTCGTTTTAGATAAACGTCAACGTAATAAAACGTGTTATGCGAAACGTGTGTGTGTGTGTGTGTATATATATATATATATATATATATATATATATATATAGACAAAGTATATTGAGCTTATATATAAGTGGTTTCGAATACAATTAATAGATATAGTAACACTTGATTTATTAACCAAGTTAATACAAACTTATAAGGATTTAAAATAAACATAAGTTCTAGTATTAGATTATGCGATTTGAATATAATTAGTTTTAGAAGAATAAACGTTATAATAGTTATTTGATTTAATTTCAAATGTATGAGAACGTTTTCAGTCTAAAAAGAACCTTGTTACTACAACGTTTTATAATGTAATTTGAATATGTTTATAGAACTTAATTAAAGCTTTATATATATATATATATATATATATATATATATATATATATATATATATATATATATATATATATATATATATATAGTTTCAAAGATATAAAACGTATTACGATATATTTTGAAAGGTTATCACATTTTACAATATGTCAAGATGTATATTATTAAAGTTATTATCATTACCTTTTATTGTTATAAATCTTAAGAATTATATATAACTAATAGAGTGTCACATCTTCTTTACAAACGAATATAACTTTATAAATATCTAGAACCACTTTTGACAATTCATTACTGAGCCATTATAATAAAGATAAAGGTTTTAACGTTATTCTAAATTTCAGAACCTTTCTAGAAACCTTTTGACAAATTATCAATAACAATGATCCGTGATTCAATAAAATATAGATCGAAATAACGTGAAACAAAACGTGTTTTAAAACTTGTAAGGTGTTCAAAAATAAACGTTGGTGCATAAATGAATTATATCAAATTAAGTTTTAAAGTGTAAACGATACGTGTTAAATAATTTTTCTAAAAAAATTTAAAACGAACTTTGAAATATAATTAGTTTTGAAAAACTAAATATTATATTATTAAATAAATATATCAATTACATACAATATGTACTGTGACACCGTTGATTTTTTTTTAAATACGTGGCGGAAGCATAATATTAATTAAATACGATATCCACATTAACTATTGTTAATACAACTTGTGTCACGTGTCATTACAAGATACTTGTTTATACGGAGAAGACATATTTACAATAAGTTTACAAAAGATTATTGTTTTCATAAAGCAAGACAACATCAGAGTTGACTCATGTCAAACATAACATCACCATGCCCGTCTTCTCCCAAAAGCAATATCTACAGGCTACAACCTGCAGGGAGGAGATGGAGGGGAGTTAGCACGAAGCTAAGTGAGTACGACTAACTACAGGCCATAGCATACAGAAGTGTTATACTAGTCATGTCACATAGTCTAACACACAAACATCACCCAGTAGTGCAGTCTACAGAGACTCCGGCGGTTCGGCCAAACCATTAACCTCCAGTTGACCGGGCTGGGGTTTACCAGAAGTTCCTCCTACATACCGTGCTACATAAATCATCCACACGCAACGAACACGTCATTCAAACATATACTACACTGATGCAAATAGGCTACCACATGAGGAACCCAACCCGCAGGTTGATCTCTCCTATCGAATTTGGCTACCACAAGATAGGGACTCACTGGGTTCCAACAGGCAAGCATCAACCAACATGCAGTCATCACAAGGAACTAACTAATCACAACAATAAGTATATTTAACAAGCATGGCAATCATAATATAACATGCTACTATATACTATATTCTCCAGTCAGTCCCATTCACCAAATACCAGCAACCAGCTCAGATAATCTACTACTGAGCGACTTCCTTATCTTTTTCACCTGAACATAAGGCAAATCAAGTTAGTTACTGTCCGATAACATCAAATAACACAATACAGAAATTTTTGTCAGAAAAAGTGTCCGCTAAAATTTTTTGCTTAACACTTGTGCACTTTCAAAATTTACATCAGATCATCAAAATACAAACAGGCAGTATAACGGCTAAAAATCAATACTTGGTAAAATATTTCACTGCCAAAGACACTCGGTCGACTGTCAGAGACAGTCGGCCGACTGTCTACACTCACTCGGTCGAGTGTCTAGTCACTTGGTCGATGGTCTCTCACAGACACACTCGGCCGTGGGTCTTACACACTCAGTCGATGGTCGAGTCGGTCGGTCGAGTGTCTCGAGACACTCGGCCGACTGTGTTTATCTGCAGAAGCTGAAGACAAAGTGACGAGTTTCACCCAAAATCGACCAATTCTTGCTCTAGAGCTCAAGTACGACCTCAAAACTGACCAAATCGAAGACACTAAACAAGTAGAAACATAAACCCACGAGATTTGGACTCAAACAACAACAAATCTAACCATTTTGACCCAAATTACTCACTTTGTAAAAACTAACACAAAAACCCAATTTTCTCAAAGATTAGAGCATGAAAAGCTATGATTCTTACCTTGTTAGAATCAGTAAATCACAAGGAACACAAAGATATAAACGATTTGAGCTCTAAAACAAGAATCAAGGATTAGGGTTTGAAGTAGGTGAAGAAGATGAAGGTACGGTGTGTGTTTGTGTGTGTGAATAATCTGGAAGCCAAAAGAAGAAATTAGAAGCACTAGTTCATCTAAAGTGGGTTAAATCCTACACTGTGCAACACACGGGTATTTATCAGTTATCTGATATCTTTCGTACGTCATTTGGCAACCCAAACGGAGTCCAAATTAAATAAACAAACCTGTTATGTGACCCTTGTCACAAACTGGTCCTAACCACATCATTAAATAATAATAAATATTAAATAAAAATAAAAGCATATAGTAACACAATACTAACTTAAGGGGAAAATAGTAATCTTACAACTAGTCCCGATTAAGGATGTTACATGTATGAATTTATATTTTTAAATGAATATAAGTATAAATACACACACACACACACACACACACACACACACACATATATATATATATATATATATATATATATATATATATATACAAAGTGATTTAATATAATATTAACTAGATACAAAATGTTTTGATTCAAATTTATATTATCATATGTTTATATAACGAGACGTCGATTTATAGAAGCAAATGACCAAAACACTCGAACGTTCAAATTACATTTAGAATGATATAGTTTATTAGCAATTTAAGTCTGTTTATTGATAATGGTATGTGTCGCAAGACGTAAAGTACAAATTTTCTTAGCGTACGAAAGGACGTTCGAAAAATCGGAACCGGGACATAAGTCGAGTGACAACGTACGAGTCATTGGAACTAAAATTATAATTTAACTATTCACGTAAATATAATATAATATATAATTAATTATATAAATTAAATATATTATATATAATAATAATGAAAACGTGTGTCGGCAGGTTAAATTAAACGAATGTGGCCATACTTTCCTAGCCATGCGATCGCATGGCTACACCATACAAACCCCATGCGATCACATGGGGGGTTAGGTTTTGTTCACATCCTTTAAATGTCGATCGTTTTCTGTTTCTAATTTACTTCATTCATCCATCCATCTCCGATTCCTCTATATATATATATATATATATATTTATTATTATTATTATTATTATTATTATTATTATTATTATTATTATTATTATTATTATTATTATTATTATTATTATTATTATTATTAATATTACAAATCTTATTATTATTATAAGTAGTATTAATATTAGTATTATTAGTATTAATTATACATAAAATAATGCGATGAGGTTCTGCCCAAGTATTTTCAAAATGGGTTTTCGAGCGGGATTGAGCTAAGGAAATTATGGGTTATAGCTATGGAGGTTATGGGTATGGTTCGGGGATATGCTCGTGAGGTCAATCTAGTATTTATCATTCTCGTTGCGTCTACGTACTTTCCTATAATATTGAATCACAATATTGATACGTGAGAACTCACATCCTATCTTTTGCATATTAATAGTGTATCCCTGACTAATGCTCGGGTATATATGATTATGCATGCTTGTATGCTTAGTTTCTTCGTTAGTTAGTTTATGATAAATTATAAATTTATTACATATGCTACTGAGATAAGGTATATGATATGCATGTCGTTGGAAAGCTGGCGAAAAATTAATAACTTTTCATTTAGAAGTCGTGTGATTTCGATGAACGGATTAAAAGATATGGCCAACTGAATTATCATTAATTTTCGTATTATTATTAAAAATAATAATTATTATTATTATTACTATCGTTGTTATTATCGTCATTATTATTATTATTATTATTATTATTATTATTATCATTATTATCATTATTATTATTATTATTATTATTATTATTATTATTATTATTATTGGTATCATTATCATTAAAACTAATATTAATATCATCATTAGTAAATATAAATATTGTTATTAGTAGAATAAGAATAATTATTATTATTACAAAATAATACAACTTTTACTTATTATTATTATTATCAATATTATTTTATCAAATAAATTTGTCATACAAAGATATTTTTACCACACGAAATATAATTACATTAATATTACGTACCACTATATTTTATGATATTAAGTGAACTTTATAAATTTTATTATTTAAGATATATAAAAGTATATTTTTTTATATAAATTTTAAATATAAATTTTTATTAACAAATGACTTTTATTAATTACTTTAATAAAATCTGATAGATATATTTAATTATATTAAACGACTATATTTATGTTATATAATTTTTGGAAGTCATTTTGAATTAGATGACTTTTGTTGACTTTTGCATGATAATCTCGAGCATTAGGTTTGTGATACACTATGACCTGACCAAGCTTGTTAGACATTTATTTGACCAACTTATACTAATATAGGTTCGTGAATCCGAGGCCAATCTTACAATTGCTCAGTGCCATCATATGCGTAATTACTACGAAATATAGTATTGTTAGTTTCATTACTCCCTTTTTAAATGTTTTTGCAATATATATTTTTGGGACTAAGAATACATGCGCTGTTTTATAAATGTTTGACGAAATAGACACAAGTACTCGAAAATTACATTCTATGGTTGGATTATCGAAATCGAATATTGCCCTTCAAGTCTGGTAACCTAAGAATTAGGGAAATGGCCCATAATTGACGCGAATCCTAAAGATAGATCTATTGGGCCTAACAACCCCCATTCATGTCTATGGATGGCTTTAGTACTTCGAGATTATTATTATACAGACGTCGATGTCTGTAGGGATATTCTATGCATTATGGTTAATGTCGGTTACCAGGTGTTCAATCCATATGAATGATTTTTATGCAGATGGCTATACGCATGCATGATGTTTATGAGAAATGAAAATATGAAATCTTGTGGTCTATTAAAAATGATGGAAATGAATATTGATGATAAACTAATGAACTCACCAACCTTTTGATTGACACTTTAAAGCATGTTTATTCTCAGGATTGAAAGAAATCTTCCGCTGTGCATTTGCTCATTTTAGAGATATTACTTGGAGTCAGATTAGGTCATTTATAGTTGGATATTATGAAATTGTATGCATGCCTATCAACTTTCGATGAAATGAAAGTTTGTCTTTTAAAATGAATGCAATGTTTGTAAAATGTATCATATAGAGGTCAAATACCTCGCAATGTAATCATATGTTATTGTATTCGTCCTTACGGATTAGGACGGGTCGTCTCATTGGATACGCCCAAACACATAATTCATTTTGGGGGACCATCCGAGAAGATTACAACTCTCAAGTAAGGTAACAAAGGCATATAGATCAAATATCGGCCAAGTGGACCAAGATGGCAAAAGATATCAAGCTATTTGTCGCAATTTATGAAAAACTTGTGAAGCATTGGCCTAATGGAGCGAACGACAACGATATTTTGGTGTCAGTTAAGAAGGCGTTTCGTGAGCAACAAAAGAAAGTCTTCGCATACGAAGATGCGTGGAGAGTTGTCAAAGAATGTCCCCAATTTAAAGTATATGAAACCGTGGTGAGCGCCAAACGTCGTGCAACCGAGCCTGAGCCTATCAATCTGGGAGATGCCGATGAGACTCCGACTCCAACTTCGACTGATACCCCGTCAATAAATTTGGATAATTTATTTCGAGGAGGTCCTTCACTCCGCCGTCCACCGGGTCATGCAAAGAGTCAAAAGAGTTCTTGTTCATCGGATGCGGCATTTCATTGTTCTTCGGAGGATGCTAGAGCCGCAGTTTATGAAACTGCAAATGCAACACGTGAAACCATGAGGGCGATCAATGAGGAATGTAACAGTGCGCACATAAGATCACAGATAAACGGTCATTCAATTGTCCTAACTAGCATGGCAATATCTAACTACGCACGGTAATCATACTGAACATAAACATAATATAAAGAGTCTGAACAAGTAGCATGTCAGCTACTTAATACTCTATCCGAAGATAGACACACTCACCGAATACCAGCAACTAGCTCAGATAATCTATCACTGAGCGGCTTCCTTATCCTTATCACCTGAACATAAGGCAAATCAAGTTAGTTTCTGTCTGTTAACACAAAACAGCACGGTACAGTAAATCAGTCACAAAAAGCGCTGCTAAAAGTCCACCTAACACTTATGCATTTTCAGAATTTACATCCTGATCATCATAAGTCACGCGGACAGCATAACGGCTAGAAAATAATACTTAGTAAAATATTCTGTCCACAAAGACACTCGGCCGACTGACTCACACAGTCAGTCGACTGTGTCCACACACACACGGTCGTGTGTCCTCTCACTCGGTCGACTGAGTAAAATAAAGCATTTGGTCAGAACTTAGACACACTCGGTCAAGTGTGTCACTCAACCGATCGATCGTCTACACGTTCGGTCGAGTGTCAAGAGACACTCGGCTGAGTGTGTTCATCTGATGAAGAAGATGAACACATTTATGGGTTTAACCCAAAATTCGCCATTTCTTGCTCTTGAGCTCGTTTCTTACCTCAAAACTGACCAAATCGACTACACTAAATATCAATAAACACAAACCCACAAGATTTTGACACTAATTGACCCAATTTGCACTTTTAACAAACTTGACACAAAAACCTCAATTTCACAAAGATTAAAGCTTGATACACTATGATTCTTACCTCAAAAGATTCAGTAAATCGTAAGGAACAAGATGATATGAATGATTTGAGCTCTAGAACACAAATTGGAAATCTAGGGTTTGATGGAATGAGATGAGAGTGTACGGAGTATTTAGAATATTCAAGAAGAAATGAGAAGAAAAGAAAAGCACTATACACTTAATTGGGATTAAAATCCCATACCCCATCACACACGGGTATTTACCAATTATCTAATATCTTTCGTACTTAATTTGACTGCCCTAACGGAGTCTAAATTAAATAAACAAACATGTTCTGTGACCCTTGTCACAAACTGGTCTTAACTAAATAATAAAATAATATTACACATATAAATAAAATAAAGGCATAAATAATCGCACAAATATGCCTAAGGGCACAATAGTCATCTTACTTCTAGGCCCGATCTGAGGATGTTAAAAATCCACCCCCTTAAAGAGATTCCGTCCTCGAAATATGGTCAAGGTCAAACAGATGTGGATAACGAGCCTTCATCAGCTCTTCGGTCTCCCACGTAAGGTTCGATCCTAAACTATGCTTCCACTAAACTAGCACCATATGGATCTCCTTCTTTCTCAGCTTAGTCACCTTTCTATCGACAATTCTTACCGGTACTTCAACTAAATTTTGATTTAAGTCCACCCTCAAATCACTTAATGGAACCAGTTGCGTCTCATCATCAACCTTACACTTTCTAAGGTAACACACATTGAAAGTGTTATGAATTCCTGCTAACTCTGTCGTGAGCTCTAATACAACCGTCTGATCATTAACTCTCTGAATAATCTTGAACGGCCCAATGTATCTTGGAGCTAACTTTCCCCACTTACCAAACCTGATAACACCCTTCCACGGCGAAACTTTCAAGTAAACACGATCTCCCACTTCAAATTTTACCGAACGCCTACGTGGATCGACATACATTTTCTGTCTATCACGTGCCGCTTTCAACTTTTCACATGCTATCGCTACCTTATCTGTTGTTATTTGAACTAATGATGGGCCTGAAAACTGCTTCTCTCCGGCTTCTAACCAACAAGTCGGCGTTCTACATTTGCGACCATACAACATCTCATAAGGCGGCATACCAATACTCGAATGGTAAGTGTTGTTGTAGGCAAACTCGATCAAAGGTAGATGTATATCCCACAGACCACCGTACTCTAATACGCAGGACCTAAGCATATCCTCTAGTGTCTGTATAGTATGCTCACTTTGACCGTCGGTCTATAGATGATATACGGTACTCAGATTTACCCTCGTTCCCAAATTTTTCTGTAAACTGTTCCAGAAGTTCGATACAAATCTAGAATCCCTGTCAGATACGATGGGACAATGGAACCCCATGTCGAATAACTATTTCTTTCAAGTACAATTCTGCCAAGGTACTCAACAAAGCTGTCTCTTTTGTTGCTAAGAAATGTGTACTTTTCGTCAGTCGATCAACAATTACCCAAATCATATCATTACCTCTTTGAGATCTAGGTAATTTGGTTACAAAATCCATCGTAATATGATCCCATTTCCACTCTGGAATTTTCAACTGCTGTAATGAACCATAGGATTTCTGATGTTCTGCCTTAACCTGTGCACAAATATGACACTTTTCCACCAATTGAGCAACATCTTTCTTCATTGTTGGCCACCAATACATAGGTTTTAAGTTGTTATACATCTTAGTACTACCAGGATGGACAGTTAACCTCGATTTGTGTGCTTCATTTAAGATCAATTTCCTTAAATCTCCAAGCATAGGCACCCAAATTCGGTTCTTAAACGTCTTAAGTCCACGAGAATCGTCAATTGGTCCTTTATTTTGGTCATCCATTCAGTCTTTAAATTCTTCTCCAATAAAGCTTGGGCTTGCACCTGTTTTATCTTTTCAATTAGGTTAGAAACTATTTCGGTTCTCATAAATTTTACGGTCTCCGCGGTCTTTTTACGACTTAAAGCATCGGCAAAAACATTTGCTTTGCCCGGGTGATACTTTATTTCACAATCATAGTCTTTTATAAGCTCTATCCACTGTATCTGTCACATATTCAGTTCTTTTTGTGTGAAAATATGCTGAAGACTCTTATGATCTGTACATATTACACACTTTGTACTGTATAAGTAGTGTCTCCATAACTTCAAAGCAAACACCACTGCAGCCATATCTAAATCATGAACCGGATAGTTACGTTCGTGTGTCTTTAGCTGACGAGAAGCGTACGCGATAACTTTATCTCTCTGCATCAGAACACACCCCAACCCGACAATTGACGCATCACAATAAACCACGAAGTCATCTGAACCCTCTGATAATGCTAACACTGGAGCCTGACACAATAACTGTTTCAGAGTCTGAAAGGCCTGTTCCTATTGATCACCCCATCGGAAACTTACATCTTTTCTGGTCAATTTGGTTAACGGACCCGCTATTTTAGAAAAATCCTTTATAAATCGGTGATAATAACCCGCAAGACCCAAGAAACTCTTAACTTCTGTCGGCGTCTTCGGCGAGTTCCAACTCATTACCGCTTCTATTTTTGACGGATCCACTTTAATACCTGCCTCACAGATAACATGACCCAGAAACTGCACCTCTAGAAGCCAAAACTCACACTTCTATAACTTAGCGTATAACTTCTCTTTCTTTAACAACTCTAACACTAATCAAAGATGTGTCGCATGATCAGCCTCTGTCTTTGAATATACCAATATATCAATGATAAACACAATAATAAACTGATCTAAATATGGTTTACAAACCCTGTTCATCAGATCCATGAAGACTGCCGGAACATTTGTTAACCCAAATGGCATAACCAAGAACTTGTAATGCCCATATCTAGTTTTGAACGATGTCTTCAGTATATCTGATTCTGCAACCCGAACCTGATGATACCCAGATCTAAGATATATTTTCGAAAAATACGACGCATCCTGAAGCTGGTCAAACAGATCATCGATTCTAGGCAACAGATACTTATTCTTAACCGTTCTCTTATTCAATTCTCGATAATCTATACACATTCTTAACGAACCATCTTTCTTCTTTACAAACAACACCGGTGCACCCCACGGATAAGAACTTGGTCTTATAAACCCTATGTCTAACAATTCTTGTATCTGAGACATCATCTCTCTGATTTAGGAAGGTGCTAGCCTATAAGGAGCCTTAGCTACTGGAGTTGTTCCAGGAACCAACTCAATCTTATACTCTACTTCTCTTATCGGCGGCAACCCCGGTAATTCATTAGGAAACACCTCAGGAAATTCTGAAACCACCGAAATATCAGTAATAGATCTCTTCTCTATCTTAGCATCAATAACATAAGCCATAAAAGACTCACACCCCTTCGAAAGTGACTTCTTCACCTTCATCATAGAAATCAACGGAAAACTGAACCCACTTCATTCCCCTCGGGCCACAATACGGGTTCCATCGGTCAAACGGAAGGTCACAATCTTCTTGTCACACTTAATGTGGGCTTTATGTAGGCTCATCCAGTTCATCCCTAACACTACATCAAAACTAGGGATAGGCAACACTAAACAGGACATAGCAAGCGGTCTACCATCAATTTCTATACTAGCTCCAGACATATACGTTGTGAATAGAACCATCTTACCATCAGCTATCTCTACTCTAACAGGCTCAAACAGCACAGTAGCAGGTAACCCTAACTTAGTACAGAAATGTATAGACATAAACGTCCTATTTGCACCCAAATCAAACAATACTCTAGCAGGTATTGAATTGATCAAGAACATACCAGTTATGATGTCATCATTATTAGTTGCAGCCTCAACTGTCATCTGAAAGGCCCTGGCTTCCGCAGTCGGCGGGTTCTTTCTCTTCTGTCCACTTGAGGCTGTGGAACCCCCGACAAATGCTGAACGCGCCCCTGACCCTGCCCCGAAACTTGCGCCCTTAGACGCCTGACAACTTGCTGAGCGATGACCCGACTGATGACAACTCCAACACACAATCTCCCTGAAGGAACATCCTTGAGACTCGTGACCTACCATACCACACCTTAAACATCTTCTTGTTGCCTCAGAACATTGCCCGCTGTGAGAAGACTTATAACTTTTACACTATACTCTCTTTTCCGAACCAGACCTTGAATTTGCTTGACCACTTTTACCCTTTTGTCTAAGTCCAAATGATTCTTTGACTTAGAACCCGATTGATTGGTAGCTTGACTACCCTGCAATGCACTATTTCCCCAATTCATACCTCTAGCCGCTCTAACATCACTTTCAACCATCTTGGATATCACAAAAGCTTGAGACAATGTCGGGGCTGACCTCACAAAGGTCCTATACTCTGGCAAGATCATATTCACAAAATGCTGGATTCTTGATTGTTCATCAGGCACCCATTGTTGCAAAAATCTTAACTTGTCCATGTATTTCTCAATTACTTCATCAATCGACATCTGCGGCGTCATCCGCATTTCAAGGAACTCTATCTTAATTTTGTTCATGTCAAACACATTGCAATACTGCTCACATACTTTTGTGTAAAACTGCTCCCAGGTGATCATTCTAACTTGCTCTAGTGGAACACTGGCTATCACAGAATCCCACTGTAGTGACCCAAACTTTTCCATGTTTATATATATTAAATGAAATTGATATTTACATGATTAAGTGTTTCCAACATGTTAAGCAATCAAACTTATTAAGACTTGATTAATTGGAATAGGTTTCATATAGACAAATGACCACCCAAGTTGACCGGTGATTCACGAACGTTAAAACTTGTAAAAACTATACGATGACATATATATGGTTATATATATAGTTAACATGATTTTATTATAAGTGTGTATCTCATTAGGTATTTTAACAATGAGTTATATACATAAAAATGAGACTATTAAATTAAGAAACTCAAAAACGATATATATAACGATTATCGTTATAACGTCTTACTAGGTACATATGAATCCTATTAAGATATTGATACACTTGGTTAATTATGTTAAATGATAAGTAAATATATCATTAAGTGTATTAACAATGAACTACATATGTAAAAATAAGACTACTAACTTAATGATTTTGAAACGAGACATATATGTAACGATTATCGTTGTAACGACATTTAATGTATATAGATCATATTAAGAGATATTCGTACATCATAATATCATGATAATATAATAATTTAAAATCTAATTTGATATTATAAACATTGGGTTAACAACATTTAACAAGATCGTTAACCTAAAGGTTTCAAAACAACATTTACATGTAACGACTAACGATGACTTAACGACTCAGTTAAAATGTATATACATGTAGTGTTTTAATATGTATTCATACACTTTTGAAAGACTTCAAGACACTTATCAAAATACTTCTACTTAACAAAAATGCTTAAAATTACATCCTCGTTCTGTTTCATCAACAAATCTACTCGTATGCACCCGTATTAGTACTCGTACAATACACAGCTTTTAGATGTATGTACTATTAGTATATACACTCCAATGATCAGCTCTTAGCAGCCCATGTGAGTCACCTAACACATGTGGGAACCATCATTTGGAAACTAGCATGAAATATCTCATAAAATTATAAAAATATGAATAATCATTCATGACTTATTTACATGAAAACAAAATTACATATCCTTTATATCTAATCCATACACCAACGACCAAAAACACCTATAAACACTTTCATTCTTCAATTTTCTTCATCTAATTGATCTCTCTCAAGTTCTATCTTCAAGTTCTAAGTGTTCTTCATAAATTCCAAAAGTTCTAGTTTCATAAAATCAAGAATACTTCCAAGATTGCAAGTTTACTTCCAAGTTTTCTAAATCCATTCCAAGTAATCATCCAAGATCAAGAAACCTTTGTTACTTACAGTAGATTATCTTTCTAATACAAGGTAATAATCATATTCAAACTTTAATTCAATTTCTATAACTATAACAATCTTATTTCGAGTGAAAATCTTACTTGAAATTGTTTTCGTGTCATGATTCTGCTTCAAGAACTTTCAAGCCATCCAAGGATCCTTTGAAGCTAGATCCATTTTTCTTATTTCTAGTAGGTTTATCCAAGGAACTTTAGGTAGTAATGATGTTCATAACATCATTCGATTCATACATAAAAAGCTGTCTTATTCAACGTTATAAACTTGTAATCACTAGAACATAGTTTAGTTAATTCTAAACTTGTTCGAAAATAAAGTTAATCCTTCTAACTAGACTTTTAAAATCAAATAAACACATGTTATATATCTATATGATATGCTAACTTAATGATTTAAAACCCGGAAACACGATAAACACTATAAAACTGGATATACGCCGTCGTAGTAAAACCGGGGGCTGTTTTGGTTTGGATAATTAAAAACTATGAAAAACTTTGATTTAAAAGCTATACTTCTGGGAAAATGATTTTTCTTATGAACATGAAACCATATCCAAAAATCATGGTTAAACTCAAAGTGAAAGTATGTTTTTCAAAACAGTCATCAAGATGTCGTTCTTTCGACGGAAATGACTACCTCTTTCAAAAATGACTTGTAACTTGTATTTTAGACTATAAACCTATACCTTTTCTATTTAATTTCATAAAGTCAAGTTCAATATGAAACCGTGGCCACTTAAATCACTCAAAACGGATTAGAAACGAAGAAATGGCGAGCAAAACAAAATTGGTAAAAACTACTCATTTTAGCTACGTGAAAATTGGTAACATATCTATTCCAACCATAACTTAATCAACTTGTATTGTATATTATGTAATCTTGAGATACCATAGACACGTATACAATGTTTCGACCTATCATGTCGACACATCTATATATATTTCGGAACAACCATAGACACTCTATATGTGAATGTTGGAGTTAGCTATACAGGGTTGAGGTTGATTCCAAAATATATATAGTTTGAGTTGTAATCAATACTGAGATATGTATACACTGGGTCGTGGATTGATTCAAGATAATATACATCGATTTATTTCTGTACATCTAACTGTGGACAACTAGTTGTAGGTTACTAACGAGGACAACTGACTTAATAAACTTAAAACATCAAAATGTATTAAAAGTGTTGTAAATATATTTTGAACATACTTTGATATATATGTACATATTTGTTATAGGTTCGTGAATCGACCAGTGGCCAAGTCTTACTTCCCGACGAAGTAAAAAAAATCTGTGAAAGTGAGTTATAGTCCCACTTTTAAAATCTAATATTTTTGGGATGAGAATACATGAAGGTTTTATAAATGATTTACAAAATAGACACAAGTACGTGAAACTACATTCTATGGTTGAATTATCGAAATTGAATATGCCCCTTTTTATTAAGTCTCGTAATCTAAGAATTAGGGAACAGACACCCTAATTGACGCGAATACTAAAGATAGATCTATTGGGCCTAACAAACCCCATCCAAAGTACCGGATGCTTTAGTACTTCGAAATTTATATCATATCCGAAGGGTGTCCCGGAATGATGGGGATATTCTTATATATGCATCTTGTTAATGTCGGTTACCAGGTGTTCACCATATGAATGATTTTTATCTCTATGTATGGGATGAGTATTGAAATATGAAATCTTGTGGTCTATTATTATGATTTGATAATATATAGGTTAAACCTATAACTCACCAACATTTTTGTTGACGTTTAAAGCATGTTTATTCTCAGGTGAATACTAAGAGCTTCCGCTATTGCATACTAAAATAAGGACAAGATTTGGAGTCCATGTTTGTATGATATTATGTAAAAACTGCATTCAAGAAACATATGTCGATGTAATATATTTCTATTGTAAACCATTATATAATGGTCGTGTGTAAACAGTATATTTTAGATTATCATTATTTGATAATCTACGTAATGCTTTTGAAACCTTTATTGATAAAATAAAGGTTATGGTTTGTTTTAAAAATGAATGCAGTCTTTGAAAAAACGTCTCATATAGAGGTCAAAACCTCGCAACGAAATCAATTAATATGGAACGTTTTTAATCAATAAGAACGGGACATTTCAGTTGGTACCCGAGCGTTGGTCTTAGAGAACCAAAATTTTGCATTAGTGTGTCTTATCGAGTTTGTTAGGATGCATTAGTGAGTCTGGACTTCGACCGTGTTTACTTGAAAAATGATTGCTTAACAAATTTTGTTGGAAACTATATATTTTTAACATGTGAATATTATGTGATATATTAATCTCTTAACGTGTTTGATATTATGTGATAGATGTCTACCTCTAATACAAGTTCCATTGACTCACCTAATAATAATGAAGAGTCAAATGTAATTTGGAATGATTCGTGGACTGATTCACTAGTTCCCGAAGAGGAACCGGAAGAAGAATCGGAACCGGAAGAAGAATCGGAACCGGAGGAGGAGGAACTGGAAGAAGAAATAGAACCGGTGGGGGAAATAATAAAACGGTTAAGTAAAAGAAAATCCTCAACCAACCGACCAAGGTTAATTATGATCAACGGTGTTTCCGCCAAGGAAGCAAAATATTGGGAGGATTACCAATTCTCCGATGAATCGGATCCCGACGAGGATTCCGATGATGTTATAGAAATTACTCCAACTGAATTTAAAAAGGCAAAAGAGAACAATAAGGGAAAGGGCATAAAAATAGAGAAATCTGATTCCAACCCCGATGAACTTTATATGTATCGTCAACACCCGTATTTCTTAAGTTGTAACAATAACCCGGGAACCTCTAAACCACCAGGTTTTTCTAAACCAATGTGAAAAACGACAGCTCGTATTAGGGGAACATCATATATCCCTAGAAACTTGGCAAAACGAACCAAAACCGAAAAAGAAGAAACGATCGAGTCGGAATAAGATAGTTGTATTCGTGTGGTGTAATATATGTAATATAGTGTGCTTATGCTTTATGATATATGTAAAAATTGCTTGTATTAATAAGTATTTTTCTATGAATCTAACTCTTGTCTATTTTACAGTATAAAAACATAAAATGGATAGACAACCCAATATTTTAAGAGACCTACCCGGAGACATGATTGATGAAATCTTGTCTAGAGTCGGTCAGAATTCCTCGGCACAACTATTTAAGGCGAGATCAGTTTGTAAGACATTTGAAGAATGTTCCAAGAATGCCTTGATTTATAAAAGGCTTTCGTACGAAAGATGGGGGATATCACATTGGGAAATCCATAAGTTACGATGTGTTTACTTTGACGCATATATTGCGGGGAACCCAAATGCTATTTTACGCAATGGGTTAAGAAATTATTTTGACTCAATATATCCGAATATAGGACTTCGTGATTTAGAAAAAGCGGCTAACATGCAACATAAAGAAGCATGTTATGCTTACGGGTTAGTAATGTTCGCTTCTCACCAAAGTGAGAACAAGACCATCGGGCTACAACTATTAAACAAAACGTTCTCACAAGTGACGGAGTCGGTAATTGGGGTAAGAAATGAGGTTTTTAGATTATTACAGGACTGTTGGACATTACGCAACCCTCGTCCCTTTGACGACGTTACAACACGCTGTCTTATCAACGGCCATAACGGTTATGTTCCAAAAGACCAAGGATGGGAAGTAGTCCTAGTAAAACCAGAATGCATGACTTGTTTCTGGATGTATGAATTACGTGTCTTTATTGCCTTTGCTGAACGACTTGTGTACTAGCTAGAATTATCTTCACAACCATCTTGTATCAAATTTATTGTGTGCTATATTTCATGCTATATGTAAAATAAGCGGTATTGTAAGTTTGTAAAATATTGTGTAAAAGTTTGAACGCGAAATATTTTTATAATCAATTTTTCATATAGAATTGTAGTAGTTGAATTGTATATTAGCTACTAAGTATGAACTTAACGGGTAGGTACTACCCGAATTTAAACTTATAAAACGCTAATATGAAGAAAAAGCTTTTATAAATGAGTTCATATTATGCTACGAGATACTATTGACTACTCTTAATATTCTGTATGATTAACTTGTTTCATTTGACAATTTTGAAGGAAATGGCACCAACTACTCGACACACCTTGAATATGAGCGAAGAGGAATTTCGTGCCTTTCTTGCTTCAAACAGAGCTGCAGTACAGGCTGCGCTACATACCAACAATAACCTTGGATCTAGCAGTACAGGAAATCGTGTAGGATGCACCTACAAAGAATTCACTGCCTGCAAACCTTTGGAATTTGATGGAACCGAAGGACCGATCGGATTGAAACGGCGGACCGAGAAGGTCGAATCGGTGTTTGCCATAAGTAAGTGTACTGAAGAGGACAAAGTGAAGTACGCTACGCATACCTTCACAGGTTCTGCGTTAACATGGTGGAATACCTATCTAGAGCAAGTGGGACAAGATGATGCTTACGCACTACCGTGGTCAGCATTCAAGCACTTGATGAACGAGAAGTACCGTCCCAGAACCGAGGTCAATAAGCTCAAGACAGAACTTAGAGGGTTACGAACCCAAGGATTTGATATTATCACGTATGAAAGAATATTCACAGAATTGTGCCTATTGTGTCCGGGAGCGTTCGAAGATGAGGAAGAGAAGATCGACGCGTTTGTGAAAGGATTACCGGAAAGAATCCAAGAAGATATAAGTTCACACGAGCCCGCCTCCATGGAACAGGCATGTAGAATGGCTCATAAACTAGTGAACCAGATTGAGGAAAGAATTAAAGAACAGGCGGCTGAAGAGGCCAATGTGAAGCAAGTCAAAAGAAAGTGGGAGGAAAACGGTGATAAGAATCACCAATACAACAACAACAACAATTACAACAATAATCGCAACAACTATCCCAACAATCGCAACATCAATCGCAACTACAACAACGGCCCAACAACAACAACAACAACAACAACAACAACAACAACAACAACAACAACCACAACTACAACAACTACAACAATCATCCCAACAACAATAACAACCGCAACAACAACAATAATCAGAAGCAGCTATGCCAAAGGTGTGAAAAGTATCACTCGGGGTTCTGCACCAAATTTTACAACAAGTGTAAAAAAAATGGTCATAGCGCGGTGAAGTGTGAGGTCTACGGACCAGGGGTTAACAGAACGAAAAGAACAAATGGTGTCGGAACGAGTAATGGCGGAGCAAGTAGTGTCGGAGCAAGTTATGCCAATGTAGTTTGTTATAAATGTGGAAAACCGGGCTACATTATTAGAAATTGCCCGAACCAGGAGAACACGAATGGACAAGGCCACGGAAGAGTTTTCAATATTAATGCGGCAGAGGCACAGGAAGACCCGGAGCTTGTTACGGGTACGTTTCTTATTGACAATAAATCTGCTTACGTTTTATTTGATTCGGGGTGCTGGTAGAAGCTATATGAGTAGAGATTTTTGTGCTAAATTAAGTTGTCCATTGAAGCCTTTGGATAGTAAATTTTTACTCGAATTAGCAAATGGTAAATTAATTTCAGCAGATAATATATGTCGGAATAGAGAAATTAAACTGGTTAGCGAAACATTTAAGATTGACTTGATACCAGTAGAGTTAGGGAGTTTTGATATGATAATCGGTATGGACTGGTTGAAAGAAGTGAAAGCAGAGATCGTTTGTTACAAAAATGCAATTCGCATTATACGAGAAAAAGGAAAACCCTTAATTGTGTACGGAGAAAAGGGAAACACGAAGCTACATCTTATTAGTAATTTGAAGGCACCAAAACTAATAAGAAAAGGTTGCTATGCTGTTCTAGCACACGTTGAGAAAGTACAAACTGAAGAAAAGAGCATCAATGATGTTTCCGTCGCAAAAGAATTTCCCGATGTATTTCCAAAAGAATTATCGGGATTACCCCCACATCGATCCGTTGAATTTCAAATAGATCTTGTACCAGGAGCTGCACCAATAGCTCGTGCTCCTTACTGACTCGCACCTAGCGAGATGAAAGAACTACAAAGCCAATTACAAGAACTTTTAGAGCGTGGTTTCATTCGACCAAGCACATCACCGTGGGGAGCTCCTGTTTTGTTTGTCAAGAAGAAAGATGGTACATTCAGGTTGTGTATCAACTACCGAGAGTTGAACAAACTTACCATCAAGAACCGCTACCCACTACCGAGAATCGACGACTTATTTGATCAACTACAAGGCTAGTCTGTTTAATCAAAGATTGACTTACGTTTCGGGTATCATCAAATGCGGGTGAAAGAAGATGATATTCCAAAGACTGCTTTCAGAACACGTTACGGTCATTACGAGTTTATGGTCATGCCGTTTGGTTTAACTAATGCACCAGCTGTGTTCATGGACCTTATGAACCGAGTGTGTGGACCATACCTTGACAAGTTTGTCATTGTTTTCATTGATGACATACTTATTTAACCAAAGAATGACCAAGAACACGGTGAACATTTGAGAAAGGTGTTAGAAGTATTGAGGAAGGAAGAATTGTACGCTAAATTTTCAAAGTGTGCATTTTGGTTGGAAGAAGTTCAATTCCTCGGTCACATAGTGAACAAAGAAGGTATTAAGGTGGATCCGGCAAAGATAGAAACTGTTGAAAAGTGGGAAACCCCGAAAACTCCGAAACACATACGCCAGTTTTTAGGACTAGCTGGTTACTACAGAAGGTTCATCCAAGACTTTTCCAGAATAGCAAAACCCTAGACTGCATTAACGCATAAAGGGAAGAAATTTGAATGGAAGGATGAACAAGAGAAAGCGTTTCAGTTATTGAAGAAAAAGCTAACTACGGCACCTATATTGTCATTGCCTGAAGGGAATGATGATTTTGTCATTTATTGTGACGCATCAAAGCAAGGTCTCGGTTTTGTATTAATGCAACGAACGAAGGTGATTGCTTATGCGTCTAGACAAATGAAGATTCACGAACAAAATTATACTACGCATGATTTGGAATTAGGCGCGGTTGTTTTTGCATTAAAGACTTGGAGGCACTACTTATATGGGGTCAAAAGTATTATATATACCGACCACAAAAGTCTTCAACACATATTTAATCAGAAACAACTGAATATGAGGCAGCGTAGGTGGATTGAATTGTTGAATGATTACGACTTTGAGATTCGTTACCACCCGGGGAAGGCAAATGTGGTAGCCGACGCCTTGAGCAGGAAGGACAGAGAACCCATTCGAGTAAAATCTATGAATATAATGATTCACAATAACCTTACTACTCAAATAAAGGAGGCGCAACAAGGAGTTTAAAAGAGGGAAATTTAAAGGATGAAATACCCAAAGGATCGGAGAAGCATCTTAATATTCGAGAAGACGGAACCCGGTATAGGGCTGAAAGGATTTGGGTACCAAAATTTGGAGATATGAGAGAAATGGTACTTAGAGAAGCTCATAAAACCAGATACTCAATACATCCTGGAACGGGGAAGATGTACAAGGATCTCAAGAAACATTTTTGGTGTTCAGGTATGAAAGCCGATGTTGCTAAATACGTAGGAGAATGTTTGACGTGTTCTAAGGTCAAAGCTGAGCATCAGAAACCATCAGGTCTACTTCAACAACCCGAAATCCCGGAATGGAAATGGGAAAACATTACCATGGATTTCATCACTAAATTGCCAAGGACTGCAAGTGGTTTTGATACTATTTGGGTAATAGTTGATCGTCTCACCAAATCAGCACACTTCCTGCCAATAAGAGAAGATGACAAGATGGATAAGTTAGCACGACTGTATTTAAAGGAAGTCGTCTACAGACATGGAATACCAATCTCTATTATCTCTGATAGGGATGGCAGATTTATTTCAAGATTCTGTCAGACATTACAGCAAGCATTAGGAACTCGTCTAGACATGAGTACTGCCTATCATCCACAAACTGATGGGCAGAGTGAAAGGACGATACAAATGCTTGAAGACATGCTACAAGCATGTGTAATTGATTTCAGAAACAGTTGGGATCGACACCTACCGTTAGCAGAATTTTCCTACAACAACAGTTATCATTCTAGTATTGAGATGGCGCCGTTTGAGGCACTTTATGGTAGAAAGTGCAGGTCTCCGATTTGTTGGAATGAAGTGGGGGATAGACAGATTACGGGTCCGGAGATAATACAAGAAACTACCGAGAAAATCATCCAAATTCAACAAAGATTGAAAACCGCCCAGAGTCGACAAAAGAGCTACGCGGGCAGTAAAAGAAAAGATATAGAGTTTGAAATTGGAGAAATGGTCATGCTTAAGGTTTCACCTTGGAAAGGCGTTGTTCGATTTGGTAAACGGGGGAAACTAAATCCAAGGTACATTGGACCATTCAAGATTATAGATCGTGTCGGATCAGTAGTTTACCAACTGGAGCTACCTCAACAACTCGCGGCTGTACATAACACTTTCCACGTCTCAAATTTGAAGAAATGTTTTGCTAAAGAAGATCTCACTATTCCGTTGGACGAAATCCAAATCAATGAAAAACTTCAATTCATTGAAGAACCCGTCGAAATAATGGATCGTGAGGTTAAGAGACTTAAACAAAACAAGATACCGATTGTTAAGGTTCGATGGAATGCTCATAGAGGACCCGAGTTCACCTGGGAGCATGAAGATCAGATGAAGAAGAAATACCCGCATCTATTTCTAGAAGATTCGTCAAAACTTTCAACAGCTTAAAATTTCGGGACGAAATTTATTTAACGGGTAGGTACTGTAGTGACCCGAACTTTTCCATGTTTATATATATTAAATGAAATTGAAATTTACATGATTAAGTGTTTCCAACATGTTAAGCAATCAAACTTATTAAGACTTGATTAATTGGAATAGGTTTCATATAGACAAATGACCACCCAAGTTGACCGGTGATTCACGAACGTTAAAATTTGTAAAAACTATACGATGACATATATATGGTTATATATATAGTTAACATGATTTTATTATAAGTATGTATCTCATTAGGTATTTTAACAATGAGTTATATACATAAAAATGAGACTATTAAATTAAGAAACTCGAAAACGATATATATAACGATTATCGTTATAACGTCTTACTAGGTACATATGAATCATATTAAGATATTGATACACTTAGTTAATTATGTTAAATGATAAGTAAATATATCATTAAGTGTATTAACAATGAACTACATATGTAAAAATAAGACTACTAACTTAATGATTTTGAAAAGAGACATATATGTAACGATTATCGTTGTAACGACATTTAATGTATATAGATCATATTAAGAGATATTCGCACATCATAATATCATGATAATATAATAATTTAAAATCTCATTTGATATTATAAACATTGGGTTAACAACATTTAACAAGATCGTTAACCTAAAGGTTTCAAAACAACATTTACATGTAACGACTAACGATGACTTAACGACTCAGTTAAAATGTATATACATGTAGTGTTTTAATATGTATTCATACACTTTTAAAGACTTCAAGACACTTATCAAAATGCTTCTACTTAACAAAAATGCTTACAATTACATCCTCGTTCAGTTTCATCAACAAATCTACTCGTATGCACCCATATTCGTACTTGTACAATACACAGCTTTTAGATGTATGTACTATTGGTCTATACACTCCAATGATCAGCCCTTAGCAGCCCATGTGAGTCACCTAACACATGTGGGAACCATCATTTGGCAACTAGCATGAAATATCTCATAAAATTACAAAAATATGAGTAATCATTCATGACTTATTTACATGAAAACAAAATTACATATCCTTTATATCTAATCCATACACCAACGACCAAAAACACCTACAAACACTTTCATTCTTCAATTTTCTTCATCTAATTGATCTCTCTCAAGATCTATCTTCAAGTTCTAAGTGTTCTTCATAAATTCCAAAAGTTCTAGTTTCATAAAATCAAGAATACTTCCAAGATTGCAAGTTTACTTCCAAGTTTTCTAAATCCATTCCAAGTAATCATCCAAGATCAAGAAACCTTTGTTACTTACAGTAGGTTATCTTTCTAATACATGGTAATAATCATATTCAAACTTTAATTCAATTTCTATAACTATAACAATCTTATTTCGAGTGGAAATCTTACTTGAAATTGTTTTCGTGTCATGATTCTGCTTCAAGAACTTTCAAGCCATCCAAGGATCCTTTGAAGCTAGATCCATTTTTCTTATTTCTAGTAGGTTTATCCAAGGAACTTGAGGTAGTAATAATATTCATAACATCATTCGATTCATACATAAAAAGCTGTCTTATTCAACGTTATAAACTTGTAATCACTAGAACATAGTTTAGTTAATTCTAAACTTGTTCGCAAATAAAGGTAATCCTTCTAACTAGACTTTTAAAATCAACTAAACACATGTTATATATCTATATGATATGCTAACTTAATGATTTAAAACCCGGAAACACGATAAACACCATAAAACTGGATATACGCCGTCGTAGTAAAACCGGGGGCTGTTTTGGTTTGGATAATTAAAAACTATGAAAAACTTTGATTTAAAAGCTATACTTCTGGGAAAATGATTTTTCTTGTGAACATGAAACCATATCCAAAAATCATGGTTAAACTCAAAGTGAAAGTATGTTTTTCAAAACAGTCATTCAGATGTCGTTCTTTCGACGAAAATGACTACCTCTTTCAAAAATGACTTGTAACTTGTATTTCTGACTATAAACCTATACCTTTTCTGTTTAGTTTCATAAAGTCAAGTTCAATACGAAACCGTGGCCGCTTAAATCACTCAAAACGGATTAGAAACGAAGAAATGGCGAGCAAAACAAAATTGGTAAAAACTACTCATTTTAGCTACGTGAAAATTGGTAACAAATCTATTCCAACCATAACTTAATCAACTTGTATTGTATATTATGTAATCTTGAGATACCATAGACACGTATACAATGTTTCGACCTATCATGTCGACACATCTATATATATTTCGGAACAACCATAGACACTCTATATGTGAATGTTGGAGTTAGCTATACAGGGTTGAGGTTGATTCCAAAATATATATAGTTTGAGTTGTGATCAATACTGAGATATGTATACACTGGGTCGTGGATTGATTCAAGATAATATACATCGATTTATTTCTGTACATCTAACTGTGGACAACTAGTTGTAGGTTACTAACGAGGACAGCTGACTTAATAAACTTAAAACATCAAAATGTATTAAAAGTGTTGTAAATATATTTTGAACATACTTTGATATATATGTACATATTTGTTATAGGTTCGTGAATCGACCAGTGGCCAAGTCTTACTTCCTGACGAAGTAAAAAAATCTGTGAAAGTGAGTTATAGTCCCACTTTTAAAATCTAATATTTTTGGGATGAGAATACATGCAGGTTTTATAAATGATTTACAAAATAGACACAAGTACGTGAAACTACATTCTATGGTTGAATTATCGAAATCGAATATGCCCCTTTTTATTAAGTCTCGTAATCTAAGAATTAGGGAACAGACACCCTAATTGACGCGAATCCTAAAGATAGATCTATTGGGCCTAACAAACCCCATCCAAAGTACCGGATGCTTTAGTACTTCGAAATTTATATCATATCCGAAGGGTGTCCCGGAATGATGGGGATATTCTTATATATGCATCTTGTTAATGTCGGTTACCAGGTGTTCACCATATGAATGATTTTTATCTCTATGTATGGGATGAGTATTGAAATATGAAATCTTGTGGTCTATTATTATGATTTGATAATATATAGGTTAAACCTATAACTCACCAACATTTTTGTTGACGTTTAAAGCATGTTTATTCTCAGGTGAATACTAAGAGCTTCCGCTGTTGCATACTAAAATAAGGACAAGATTTGGAGTCCATGTTTGTATGATATTATGTAAAAACTGCATTCAAGAAACATATGTCGATGTAATATATTTCTATTGTAAACCATTATATAATGGTCGTGTGTAAACAGTATATTTTAGATTATCATTATTTGATAATCTATGTAATGCTTTGAAACCTTTATTGATAAAATAAAGGTTATGGTTTGTTTTAAAAATGAATGCAGTCTTTGAAAAAACGTCTCATATAGAGGTCAAAACCTCGCAACGAAATCAATTAATATGGAACGTTTTTAATCAATAAGAACGGGACATTTCACCCACCACACCATTGCTCTATCTTTCAATAACCTGCTTGCATAAGTCACCTTTAGTTCTAGCTCACACTGACAAGCCTTAAATGCCTTTTCAACCTCCCGTAAACAATTGAGAGTCACAGTAGGGTCGGGGCTTCCGAAAACGAAGACGGTCTACAATCTCTGAATTGTTTAAAAGTGCATCTCTTTGGTGGCTGGTATTGTTGTTGGAATTGCTGTTGTGGAAATGGTTGTTGATATATAGGTGGCATGACTTGGTTCATCATCAATGGGTTTGAGTACTGGTAGTTAATCTGTGGTGGCGTGATGTATTGAGGGACTTGATTCTGGAAGGGGTATTGATACTGGTTCTGGTTTATCTGGGGTACGGTATGCGACTGAGCAGTAGCAAAACCCGGTGTTGTATCCCCATTACCCGAATTTCTAGTTAACTCAAGCTCAGCAATCTTTTCCTGAGCTTCCTTAAACTTACTTTCAAGCTCGTGCACATAATCAGCATCGTAAACCTCTGCCTCATCCTCCACATTTGGAGCACTGAACGTTCCGGGGTGGATCGGGTTTGTAGCGTTCGCATCCCTGTTATCTGCCATCTGTGCTACAAAACACTCGCACAAAAGCTTAGTGGATAACTGTTAGTTTTCTAAACACTAACATGCACAACATCCTACATTCACTCAGCTCCCTTCCCACGGACATGTTTGACTTAACTCAGGGTTTAGGAACAATTACGCGCACGTACTTGCTGCTAAACCACGCTCTGATACCAAGTTGTAACACCCTGATTTTTTTTAAACACAGCGGAAGTAAATATTTAATTACCAAAGTAACCTTAGTTAATGTTTACATAACATTGTTTACAAACCAACTTTATACAACAACGGTGTTACGTGAAAACATAATTAAATTAGAAAACATCAGAGTCAACGCATAGTGTCATAACCCATCCTTAACCCCTAAGAACGAGTTAGATAACGTATGATTTCATTGCGAGGTATTGACCTCTATATGAGACATTTTTAAAAGAAAACTGCATATATTTTACATTACAAACCACAAATCTTATTTTTGATACAAGCTTTAGACGATAGAAAGATGATTATCGTTTAGCGATAATCTTCGACTTACAAACTTTACAAATAATGATAACAACACGATTTCTAGTATATTTTACAACACAAATCCTCGGGTATGCAGTTTTATTTTTGACACAAATATGCGTACGCAAGATCCTGCTCAAATTCAACATAATGCAGCGGAAACTTCTAATTATCACCTGAGAATAAACATGTTTAAAACGTCAACATAAAGTTGGTGAGATATAGGTTTAGTGCCGGCAGCAATATATATATAGACCACAAGATTTCATATATAAACAGTTTAATAAAAATATTCTAAGTGGTTGAGCACTTGGTAACCATACTTAACATTTAATCACGTCGCATATTCCCTTTATTATGAAATCTTACTACACCGTACCAAGTGTAGTCACGAAACGAAGTACTGTGCAACCGTTGAATACTGGTCGTCCAGTCCGGTTGGGGTTGTCAGGCCCGATAGATCTATCAACAGGATTCGCGTTTACAATACCGCTGTAAATATTAGTTACCAAGCTACAGGGAAGTATGCCAGTGGTACAACTCAACGTAGAATATATTTTTCAGTTACTTGTGTCCATAACGTAAAACATAAAATACATGTATTCTCATCCCGAAATATTTAGAGTTTAAAAGTGGGACTATATACTCACTTTCGTCTTGAAGATATGTAATTTCGACTTGGTCTCCGATTGATATCACGAACCTATCCATATATAGTTTATCAATATATTTCTATTTTAAACAATCGTCACATATATATACTTTTTATACTTTTAATAGTTTTAATAATTTCTTAGTCCGTAGTTAGCAGTCCGATGTTAGTAATTCAATTTTAATGGTTCATTTTTAGGTGTTTAATAAACCCCCAATGAAATAAATAAAAACCCCCATCGTATATGTATTGGTCGAGATTAATCTTGACCCATGGTACCGGTGTTGTCAAATGACGTGTTGCGTACATAAAGTACCGGTGTTGTCAAATGACGTGTTGCGTACAATCATGGGATCTTATGATTAATCTTCTCGTATTGTTTACGGGTGATCCTGAACCATATAAAATTAAATTATGAGTACATATATATAAAATATCATGTTATTTTAAAAAGATGTGATTTATTTAATTTTCTCCAATTATTTTCGTAGCCAAACTAGTCTTAGATATCCGATCTCGTTTTGGTCATAGTTTCTTCGTTACAACTCCGTTTTCGTTGATTCAACTTGCCACTTCCTTGGATCGAGTCCCTCTTTAAGACTATGAACTGTAAATACCTTAGTTTGTATTCGAAATCACAGGTCATAGGTCAAACTTTAGTGAAACTTATGAAGTTAATCATTTTCCATCATGTAAACAACCTTAAATGATTATTTTTCTAAAAATACTTATACTTTGAGTTAAATCATGAAATTTTTATGTGTTATCATATTCATAGTAAAAATCATTTTTCCAGAAAATAAACCTCCAATTCAAAGTTTAAGATGGTTTTTAATTATCCAACCCAAAACAGCCCCCGGTTGCACCCCAACGTCATAAAAACAGTTTTTAAGGTGTTCTTTGAAAAACCAAGTTATACCTTGTTAAATTAGCATATTTTTAAGTTATATTACAGGTCTTGAAGTATTTTAAAAGTTAAGTTAGAAGGATCTATTTAGTTTGCGAACAAGTTTGAAATCATTCAAACTATGTTCTAGTTTATAAACTCTTATATATATAGCTATAAATATATGAATTGAAAAAGAGTTGAAGTAGAGTTTTTACCTCAAGTTTAAAATGTAAAGTTGCTGGAAAGAAATAGTAAAATAAAAGTTGAGAGAGTTCTTGCAAGTGTGTGTGAAAATTGGAAGTAAAATTTGGAAAATGAATGTGTAAAAATGAGTTAGAAATGGTGCTTATTTATAGGCTTGAAAATTTGGTTTTTAGTGAAAATATCTAAGATAAGTTAAAATTTATTATGTCATGAATGACATATTATTCCAATAATTGAAGATTTCTATTGGTATATACCAATAGTAAATACTTCTAGAAGCTGTGTATAGTACCCTAGATATACGTATAGGATTATTGAGGAAACGGAACGAGAATTCAAATATAACTATCTTTTGTAAATATACTTATATTGTTTTATGTATAAAAGCCCTTTAAAAATGATTAAATACATTACTTATACGATATATGTATAAACATTATAAATCATCAGTATTTATGTCAAATAACGTTACGTATGGTTATTGTTTTGAAAACTTAAGTTAGTAGTTTCAAAATATACTTATGACTTTTTGTTATTAATACAAAATGAGATATTAAAACATCCTTAGATCATGTTAAATATGTATGTATAATTATCATATATTGTATAGTTCGTGATATCATCGGTCAAACTAGACGGTCAAACGTTGTGTAAAACTCTTTTCAAAAACATAAATCTTAACAATTTGGATTGCTTATCATGTTGGTAAGGTTTAATTTATATAAATATTAATCTTATAAGTATAGAACGATCGAAAAAGTGCGGGTCATTACACATAGTCAAACATGTCTTCAACCCGTCCGCAACACCCGTCCTAACCAGCAGTACCTAAACCTGCAAGGGGTGAAAATGTGGGGAAATTAGCACAACTGCTAAGTGAATGGATACTATCTAACAGACCAAGCATAAGCAACTGAACATGCAAGGGGTCACAACTATGCTAACGTCCTGAACTAGCATACAACAACAACTGACAATATGAGGATCGACGGCTTGTACGAGCACACGACTTAGTTGATCAAGCTACAGTCTACCGATAGTCCGCTTTACTGATTCCACTGCATAACCGTCCAGACGCAACACATGCGTCCTTCTATGCTATACTGAACAATCAGTAACATCCTGACCCGACCAGGCTACCACGGTCGACCTCACATCAACCCTACCTTGCCGCCTCGGTGGGTTCCCAACCTTTCCACCTCGGTTGGTGTCCAACTAACAGTGCGCACATAAGATTACAGATAAACAGTCATGCAATCGTCCTAACTAGCATGGCAATATCTAACTACGCACGGTAATCATACTGAACATAAACATAATATAAAGAGTCTAAACAAGTAGCGTGTCAGCTACTTAATACTCTATCCAAAGATAGACCCACTCACCGAATACCAGCAACTAGCTCAGATAATCTATCACTGAGCGGCTTCCTTATCCTTATCACCTGAACATAAGGCAAATCAAGTTAGTTTCTGTCTGTTAACACAAAACAGCACAGTACAGTAAATCAGTCACAAAAGGCGCCGCTAAAAGTCCACCTAATACTTATGCATTTTCAGAATTTACATCCTGATCATCATAAGTCACGCGGACAGCATAACGGCTAGGAAACAACACTTAGTAAAATATTCAGCCCACAAAGACACTCGGCCGATTGACTCACACAGTTGGTCGACTGTGTCCACACACACACGGTCGTGTGTCTTCTCACTCGGTCGACTGAGTAAAATAAAGCATCTGGTCAGAACTCAGACACACTCGGTCGAGTGTGTCACTCAACCGGTCGATCGTCTACACGGTCGGTCGAGTGTCAAGAGACACTCGGCCGAGTGTGTTCATCTGATGAAGAAGATGAACACAGCTACGGGTTTAACCCAAAATTCGTCATTTCTTGCTCTAGAGCTCGTTTCTTACCTCAAAACTGACCAAATCGACTACACTAAACATCAATAAACACAAACCCACAAGATTTTGATACTAACAACATCAAAATCAACCATTTTGACCCAATTTTCACTTTTAACAAATTTGACACAAAAAACCTCAATTTCACAAAGATTAAAGCTTGATACACTATGATTCTTACCTCAAAAGATTCAGTAAATCGTAAGGAACAAGATGATATGAATGATTTGAGCTCTAGAACACAAATTGAAAATCTAGGGTTTGATGGAATGAGATGAGAGTGTACGGAGTATTTAGAATATTCTAGAAGAAATGAGAAGAAAAGAACAGCACTATACACTTAATTAGGATTAAAATCCCATACCCCATCACACACGGGTATTTACCAGTTATCTAATATCTTTCGTACTTAATTTGACTGCCCTAACGGAGTCCAAATTAAATAAACGAACATGTTCTGTGACCCTTGTCACAAACCGGTCTTAACTAAATAATAAAATAATATTACACATATAAATAAAATAAAGGCATAAATAATCGCACAAATATGCCTAAGGGCACAATAGTCATCTTACTTCTAGGCCCGATCTGAGGAAGTTACAAGGAAGCTGAAAAACGGACGAAAAAGTTGGAGGAGGAGGTTGAGACTCGTATGATGTTGGAAAGTTTGAAGCTTCTATCGCAACCAGTGTCTTCCGACATTTCACCCGACCAATACGAGTTATTGATGCGAGCAAGGAGTAACATAGCGAAGAAGTATAAGAACAAGTTTACCGAAGACGAGTAGTGTTTGTTGTTTTTTAAATTCATGTCTTGTAATCATTTTTTATTATTATTTTTATTTTTTATTTTAGGACTTTGTAATGTTTTTATTTTTAGGACTTTGTAATATTTATTTTTTAGGAATTGTAATGTTTTTTTTTTAGGAATTTGTAATATTTTTTTTATTAATAAAACTTTTATTTTTATAATTTTAATTGTTATATATAAGTTAATAATATAAAAGTTTAATATAAAAAATAGAGGTGGGACCAAGTGATGGGTACGTCATGGATGATAGCATTTAGTGGTTGGTTAGTGATGTGAAGAAGGTGCTGATGTGGCGCTGATGTGACAGTCAGTGATTCCATGACGGACCATGGTTAAGAGTAGTCTTGATGATTAGCTAATGAGAAAACTTTGCTAGCTAATACATGAAATGGACGGCCTGATTTAAATTTTGGTAGTGATCCTATGGTATTGAGGGTGTCCACCTCCTTTAGTCATTTAGTGAATTTTTTTTCATTTTCTTTTAATATATAATAAAAGAGAGAGAGATTGGATTCATAAATCTAGTTTGATTAAATCTATTCAAATATTTGAAAGTTAAAAGTCTTTGTTCAAAATTTACCTGTACGTAGTGGCATGCAAATTCCATTTTGTAAAGACTGATGTTGCCGTTAAAAAAAAAATATAGTATTATTTATTTGAATATTAAGTATCAAATCTGTAAAGAACAACGATAATCTTTACTCTAAATCTAATGAAATATACACAAGCTAATATATTATCAGTTCAAGTGTAATATGATAAACTATACTGTATTTGTATTGTAAGTCGTAAATACATGTAAATACTCCAATAGTGTGTACATTTGACTACCAAAAATACTACTCGTACGCACCAATAATTTTTTCTTATTGAAGATAGATAATAATATATTGTAAAATTGTAATGTAAAAAATAAAGAAAATAACAACTAAAGTAGCAATATAATCAATAATATGAAGTAAATTTATATTAATCAGGGCCGGATATTTAGACTTGCAAGGCTTGCAATCGCACACTATATATATATAAAGGTCCAAAATATTTAGTCTAATATTAAATATTTAGGTTTAGGTTTATTTGTTAATTAAGAGTATAAAAATAAAAAATAAAAAACCGAATCAACGTCGACTTTACCTAGTACTTATTATCTTATTAGTATTATTGAACTTATTATTATGTATAAAAAATTTCTTATATGAAAAGGTCATTTTTATTTAATCAATATGGTCTATAAAAGTGACAGGACGATCTTGATATTTATATATATACTAATATTGATATTTATTTATATATATACTAATAGACAAAACACTATCTCACTATTCACCAATAGTAACTAGGGGTATTTTCGTCATTTCACATTTTTTGGGCCCCCAACGATAAAATAAGCAACTTTCGTAAAAGAACCAACCCTTCAATGCTACCAAAAGATGTCGAAAAAAAATTCGTTTTTACAAAAAAATCAACTAACTTTTTTTTCGCTCTCTTTTCTTCCCCAACGATAAAAGAGGCAATTTTCATAAAATGAACAACCCTTCAATGCTACCAAAAGATGTCGAAAAACATTCTTTTTTACAAAATAGATCAACTAACTTAAAAAAAAAAAAAAGGCTAAAAGTAGCAACTTTCACAAAAGGAATAACCCTTCAATGTTAGATGTCGAAAAAAAAAATTCTTTTTTACAAAATAGATCAAGATTTTTTTTTAACTCGCATTCAAAACGGCGCTCCCGACGCGAAGCGAAGGCTCCACAACTAGTTAACGCTACTTCGTAATATATTATATTAATATATATATATTAAAAAAATGTTTGGTTTTATATTTAGATAAAAAATAAAATTGGCTAAAGCATCCGGCAGTCCAATGTCGTTGCTGACTTGTTGCTCAGTCATAGACACAATGCTCATTGATTACTTTGACTATTTCTTTTACCCTCATTTTGATCAAGTTGTAACTAACTTGAATGATACGGACGTTTATATGGCTAAAAATAATAGTGTTAATTCCTCTTTGCGTTATACATACTTTTTTCAACATTTAGCGGATCAAGACTTAATTTCTCATTATGTTCCCGGAACCCGAATTGATAGTTCTTCTTCCGACGTTATTTCGTACAATTTTGAGTCTCGAAGAGGCAAAGGAGTCCATATCGATAAGGTAGACGGAATCACAAACCTCCCGGAAGAGAGAAAAGATAAAAATCCCTCCTAAGATTGTTTGTTGTACGCTTTCTTTGTTTGTACGGTTTCGTAGGTTATATATTTTCTTATTGTTTGGTTTAGGGCTAGTTTCGGTCGGGCTCGTAGTGATTTTGTTATATGTAACGGTTATTTCAGATGTGTAGTGGGAGTTATCGTCGATATGTAACGTTTACTTGTTTTGAGCCAACCCAATTTATATGAGATTTGTATCGGTTTAAGATTTTCATTATTCGATGAATGTCTCGTTTATAGAGTTTCGTTATTTTTGCAAAAATAAAAAATAAATAATAGTGTTGAATAACGACTAAAATAATAGGGAGTAGTATAAATAACCATCAGATAGTAAGACATAAAACGTAAATACTACAAAACAATTTTTAGAGCATACGGAGTGATGACCTAGATTTATTGAATTTCACGGATGACTTGGTCAGTAACAAAAAATGTGGAGTATGAAGTATGTCAACTAATGTGTTAGTCAGTTTTCATTATTTATACATTTCATCTGTTTTCATTATTTATACATTTTAATGATTAAAAAATTCAAAACATTATTATAATTAAATTTAAATTAATTAAATTAAAAGGTAAATAACTTCTTAATAATTGAAAAATAAAATTTACAATTAACACTATGGCGCCCCACACCGACCGGTATCAGGGCTAATATGTATGAGGAAAATCGCGTAACACGTGCATAAAGAGACATGAGGTTGAGGCTGGGCATTGGCGAAGCTTAATGAGGGCGGGGACGGGTCGTGGTCACCCCAAAAAAAATTTAGTAGTTAATGTAGTTTGTAACCCTTTGAGTTACATACGTTTGAATTATTTTATCAGCTAAATTGAAGTCTATATAAAGAAGATAAGACCAAAATGTGAAGGCTCGCATAATTTGTGAGCTGCCATCGTTTTAGTCATATCTACTTCATAGTTCATACCAACTCCAATTTTGTTGATTCAAAAGTCTAAACGTACGTAACTCAAAGCGTTACAAATTTCAAGTTTTTGATTACCTGAAATTCAGAGTCTCCCATCCGGAATCTTTATACTATATAGTTTATAACCTATTCTTATTGATTGAAATATGCATATATGTCTTCTAACACACTACAAATAATTTACATTTTATATTCTCTGTCAAAATCATTAGATCTTCACGGTAAAACACGTCATTTCGTCCCCAATGAGATTGTTCAAGCTCTGCTTTTGGGGTTGAGATTAAACTCGTGACCTTCACTTTATGATGCATGTCTTCCAATCATTAGGCTACCATCGTGAGGACGTTGTTGTGAGTGTATGTGTGTATTATTTGTGTATATCGCGTTTTGTGTGTGTATTTTGTGTCTTGTATGTGTGTGCGTGTGTGGCTAGAGAAGAAGTGAGAAGAGATGTAAAATTAGGTTTATTTTTAAATTGAGTTTTATCTTTTTGTATGTATTGAAATTCGTCTTTGCGACAATTTAACGGCATAGATGTTTAGGTCTTGTTAACATTGGGCTTAAAAATTATAATAATTGTTAACCACCCTAATGACCTAATTACAAAATCTCACAATGTAGTCATGATTTCAAGGTTTAATTTTTGAAATGACTTAAAAACTTTAGTTTAGTTAATATTTTTCAGTAAAGTTTGAGTAGAAAGCTTACCTAAATCTTCTGTACGATAATCAATAGACAACGATATAAGCATGATAAAGCTTAAATGAAGAGAATAAAGATACTAAATTGATTGCTTTGATCAAATAGAACTCATTCCAATTAACAAATGTAGAATAATTGTGAGGTATGTGAAAATGCATTGTTAACAAAAGTTCTCATCGTTAATTAAAGTCTAGCAACAAAACTTTAGCAATACGATTCAATAGCTTCAACATCACCAACTGTGTCTACTATAACTAGGCATAGCAATGAATTGGATATGGATCGGGTGGTCCTATATCCATATCTATATCCATTTAATTTTTTCCATCCATATCTGTATCCATTTAAATTTAATTCATCCGTCCGTATCCATATCCGTCGGGTTAAGCGGGTTAATGGATATCCGTTGGATATCAAGATTTTTTTTTTTTTTTCAAAAGTACATATTAACTTCTAAATGTATGCTAAACGATAATGTCATCACCACATAACGACTTAATACTAATCAAAAGTCGCTTTGTTCTTAACATGTAAAATCATAAGTCAATATCAAAAGTCACTTTGTTCTACTTTGTATAGTGTTTCATGGATTGAATATTAATAGTGCAAATAAATACTTGATTCTCGTTGGGTAATCTTATAATTATCGTCTATTAATTGGCGAAACTTTAAATATCTTATCGAGATATTTCTTTGTGTATGGACGACGTACATTGTTAAAATGCATTTTGAGGTTTACATATATTGGAACATACAGACAAAAGAATATGACAGGGGTTGGTTCCGACCACCATTGCCCGGGGCTGTGCTGACCCGCGTACAGTTGGCATTCAAAGAGTGCATGGGGTTAAAGGTTCCCCACCATGATAACCTTTTCACTCCTAGACAAAAGAATATGGATTTGGATAATAAGTCATAAGGTGTTTGCACTACTTAGATTTTCAAATGACTGCAGATTATTTTCATGTATTTGCATCTGACCATATAAAAAGAAGCAGACGGCTAGTAGACAAGTTATTATAATTATTACAATATCAACATTACATGAATGGTTTGAAACAAGAATTAGTTGGCCAAAAACTTACTCTTCATGTTTTAACCATTGGTTTTTATGTATAAGAATACACACACACACACACACACACACACACACACATATATATATATATATATATATATATATATTGGAGGGTTCATTTGAGAACCAAGAAAATAGAAAGTAACTGAGAGAACCATTTTAGACCATTAGATCAACTAGATGGATGGTAGTGATCAAGGTTGTAAAATTCGCGAGTCGGGGACGCATCGGTCGAGACCTAAAAAGGACGCGTCGGCCGAGTCGGGGGACGCATCGGTCGTTGACCAACGTTGACTTTATTAATAGTTTCTTAAATATATATTTATATATGTATAAAATAGTTGATTTTGTACCATAAATTTGTTAAATAAGAACTTGAATTTAAATACAATCAAACTTCAAACTCAATTAATGTTACGGAGTGCATAATTAGTAAGGACACAGAGAAAAGAGCGGCTCTAAAAATGAAAACAAACCCTAATTTTAAAACATATCACATCTGGACGAAAATTTGACTGATTTTGACCGTTTTTGACCAACTTTGACCGTCTTTGACCGAACTTTTAGCTTTGACCGTCTTTTGACTCGTTTTCAGAAAAAACGGGACGGAGAACTCAAAAAAAACGACGCATCGGCCGACGCATCGGCCAAGTCGGCCGACTTTTACAACACTGGTTGTGATTAAATGTGATATTTATCATTTTAAAAATATTAAATAAACACTAAAAGGGTACTTCTGGAAACTAAATAAAGGCGGATGAGTCCATATAACCGTAAGAGCAGTTGTACTTGTAGTCAAGGTTGTAAAAGTCGCAAGTCGGGGACGCATCGGTCGAGACTTAAAAAGGACGCGTCCGCCGAGTCGGGGACGCATCGGTCGTTGACCAACGTTGACTTTATTGATATTTTTTTAAATATATATTTATATATGTATAAAATAGTTGATTCTGTACCATATATTTCTTAAATAAGAACTTGAATTTAAATACAATCAAACCTTAAACTTAATTAATGTTACCGAGTCCATAATCAGTAAGGACACAGAGAAAAGAGCGGCTCAAAAAATGAAAACAAACCCTAATTTTAAAACATATCACATCTTGACGAAAATTTGAATGATTTTGACTGTTTTTGACCAACTTTGACCGCCTTTGACCGCCTTTGACCGAACTTTTAGCTTTGACCATCTTTTGAGTCGTTTTCAGAAAAAACGGGACGGAGAACCAAAAAAACGACGCATCGACCCACGTGTCGGTTAAGTCGGCCTACTTTTACAAACAGTTGATAAAAATCAGGGTAGCGGTTTCCCAAATCAAATTAATCATGATAATACTTCGTTTTTAATGGATTAAAACTAAAATCCCCAATTTCTAGCCTAACTATCGAATCGGAGTTAATTGATTTTGAAAAAAAAAATTCCCGTAACCTTAACAACAGATTCTTTAGTGCTCATGTATTCTAAGCACTTTAAAATTGTTCATTCAAAAGCGAAAAAATTTGTTCATACAATCGCTCAATAATCAAGGTACGATATGTTCAATTGGTAATTTATAATTATCATAATATTAATTTCAATTTTTTTTGGTTTAATTATTGTTTTTTTTACAGTGAGTAGTTCATGGATGCTGCATATGAAAAATTCAAAATTAATTCAGGTATGAAAATTCGCTGGTTCGCAATCCGTTATGTGAGTTATATTTAAAAGTAGTGATTATGCACATTATGATGTTTAGTTTTGTTATTGAGTTTAGTTATTAGTTACTAATAACATATACGTATGTTAATTTGTTCAGTAAGCAATTGTTCACTTGTAAAATTATGTTTATTAGTTAACTTGTTAATATTGTGTGAATACGTTTTTGAGTTAAGTTGTTAACATTAATGTTATGATGTTAACTACTGTATGAATATGTTATTAGTTAATATGTTAACAATAATGTTATGATGTTAACATTCAGTTGTGTTATTAGTATGTTAAAGATTTAACTTTTTTGTGTATGTGTTTATGAGTTAGTTTGGTAAAATTCATGTTGTGATGTTAACCACCGCATTACGAAAACGTTCACTCGTGTAAACATGTTAATGAGTTTATTTGTTATTGTTTATGTTATGATGTTAACTAGTTTATTATGAATATGCTTCGTTGTGTAAGTATGAACGTGAGATAAATATGTTGACTTGTTAATAATTAATTATGTTATGATGTTAACATAGTAAATATGTTTACTTGTTAACAATTTATTATGATACGATGTTAACTACTGTATTATGAACTTGTTCAGTTGTGTAATTATGTTATGAAGTTAATTTGTTAATAATTTTGTTATGAAGTTAAGAATGTTCTTTTTTTTTTTCTTCCTTTTTTTAATACATATCTGATATCTGATGGCATGTACGTATGTTAGTTTGGTTAGTATGAATTTTTAGTATGAATTTTCTATGTTGTTAACAGTATGTTAATTAAGTTATTTGGTATACTTGCACAGTTTTGCAATTATGTTAAATAGTTAATTTGTTAAGTCGTTAAGAACTGTATTGAGTTAAAAAATCTTTTTATTAGGTATGGACGTGACGTGATTTAAGATGTTTAGAATTGTATTGTGTTAAGTTTTTTCTTTCTTTAAACTACGGATCTGATGACCCGTGCGTATGTTAATATGTGTTCGTTTGGTATTCAAATGTTAACCGTATGATGATTACACTATTAAGTTAACTTGTTCGTTTTTGAATTTGTGTTAATTTATTAACTTGTTCGTTTGTGAAATTATATTAAATAGTTAACTAGTTAACTAGGTGTTTGTAGTTTAATTTGTGGATTATGAACATGTGTAGTTTAGCATTTTTCTGTATACATTTTTTTAAAGGAGGTATACCATTTCGACAGTTGTTAAATTTAGTATTTTTGTAGACATTAGGTAACTGTAATATTGTCGTTGACATATGATGTTCACATGCGTATATTACATAGTTTTAGTATGATAGATATAGTGTCATTTGAAGAAAGATACAAGGGTTCCCTTACAAACTGGTTAGTATTAACATTACTGCATTCAACTTCATAATTTTTTTAATACTTGGTGGTAGGATTGAGTAAATGTTAATTTGTTCATAAACATATTTGGTGGATATCTGACTTTGTCCATATGGGCCGCACGATATTGGTAAGTTGTAGAAAGTAAGCAGGTATCCACAGAATCACTTTGATTGTCCTTATTACTTAAGAGGTGTGACTCTAGATAGATTTACATGAACTCCAGTTATTGTTAAACGCGTTTGAGTAGTTTATATAAATGTATCTGGTTTTAGTGTATACTCTAGTTAAGTAAGGTGACTTTAGATAGATTTATATGTACTCGAGACAGATTTAAGTTGTTCATAAACGTATTTGAGATTGGTGGATATGTGATTTTGTTCATATGGGTCGGACGATATCGGTAACTCGTAGAAACTAGTCAGGTATCCCTAGAATTATTATTTTTTTGTCCTTATTACTTAAGTAGTGACTTTAGATAGATTTATATAATAGTGAACCTAGTCCTACTAGAAGTTTACAATCACATGTAAGTAATTCACGTGTATAGTGTATAGTTTACACTACACTATGCTAACTAACTCTCCTAGATAATTGTGGTTATTCAAACCTTTTCATTGTGTATATATGTGTCTGATGTATGTAACTCACGAAATGAACATACGACTCATAATTATATCCATAACTTGTTATTATATGTACTGTAGTTCGTTGGTGTATTAATTTAATATACTCACTGATATACAAATTCTTCACAAATAAAGAGTATTATAGTTGCTGAAGTTTTTACGATGCATTACGTATGTTCACATTTAGTCACTGAACTAATTTTTTAATGTTTTCCCCGTATAGAATACATTATTGTGGAGTATCTGAAGTCTATTGGTCATGTAAAGGCTCCTAACACAGAAGCATCTAAAGTCGTGGTCCCTGAGTTGAGATGGGGAACGAGGAGGAATTTTATAGATTGTGGAGTATTTGTAATGCGCCACATGGAAACATATGCAGGAGGAAGTGTAAATAGATGGGATTGTGGACTTGTTGAAGGACGATCACAAAAGTTCACATTAAACAAGTTGAGGAAGAAATATGCTATAAAGTTACTCTTTTCAGATGAAAACAAACAAAAGGCAAAGGTCCAGTTTTATTCGGGTTGTTATGCAACCAGCCTCAACGTGTCCGGTAGCGGAGCGTTAGGATTGAATAATGTGGTTTTGCTTTGACTTGACTTTTTTTATAAAAAAAAAAAATTCCGACTTTTGTTGTTTAGGATTATCGAACAGGCTGTATGAATTTGGAGTTGTATGAATTTGGAGTTATATGAATTTTATTTTATGTTATGTTACATGGTTTACTTGTAGTGTATTATATATATTATGTAATATGTAATATGTTAAATAGCTATTGTATGTATTAAAAATAGTTGCACTTGTACACATTGTACTATTGTAATACCATATGTGCGCTTCTGGCTCGAGAAATGGATGGTACTTTACATGTGCACTCCTGGCTCGAGAAATAGATGATACTTGACATGTCTAGCATTTAACAAGGTAAAACATGAGCACTAACAAAGTTAACTACACATATGCGTAACATAATCAAAAGCATGAATAAATTAAGAAGAATTGATGGAACATTTAAATTGGTCATTTCAGCCACAAAAACATAATCATAAGCATGAACAACCTAGTTCCAAACCATCTCATAAAGATAATCGAAATATTCTATCAAATTTAACATCCTAACTCAGATCCACACAAAATAAAAAGTGGACAATATGACCTAATCCTATAAAATAATAATAAACTTGATCCATAAGTTTAACACTTCAGCAACCTCGACCCATTCAACAATCTGTAGTAGTAATCTAGAACCAACCGAGGCCTGCACTTGCGTACTAGAACCATGTCAGCACAACAGTGTCGATAGTGACCGATAACTTCTCTTGTAGTGCTGAATTTGAACCAAAAGCGAAATGCATTAGAAATACAGAGGTGACCTCTTACATCATAGCATAGGAGTAGCTGTGTAGAATCATAAAATTAACCAAAAAACACAATATCTATACAATTTTTTTTAATTTAAACAACAATCTCATTAAGCACCGAAACAAGAGAAACTCACTAATAATTAAAAAACCACATGACTCAGATGAATCAAAGTTGCTAGTTACATAAAAACATTGTTATTTGGTTACTGAAAAAAACATAGTCTGATGTGTTCACAAGTAACATAAGCACTGATAAGACCTATCATGTAAAATAAGATATCACTTACTATGCTTCTTTTTCAACTTCTTTTTTAAACCAGCTTTTTTTCGCATAACTTTGATACATAACTAATGCTTCCTCGAGATAATTAAACATTATTCCTACAATCGATTTGTATATCGATTGAACTTCGGGTATGAAGTATTCGCTACCATTTGGCGTATATAAGGGAACATTCGAACTCGATTCACCTATTGACATTTAACATATCATTGAAAACTTAATCGAGCTGTGACATAATCTGTAACAAAATTTTTTATAACAAGCGAACATGTAACAAGCGACTGATTGATAAAGTAAAATGGATGATATTATGTTTTTATATTATGGAGAAACATGTCTGATTATATTAGGGTTTTTAATATCATATAATGTCCAACAATAATAAACACATATTGATTGACCATAATCGAATTCATACATTAATTTGCTAATTTTTATATACTGTTTACCTTCAATTCGAACAGTGCTGAAGACTTCATTAATAACATTAATTGCTTTCAAATTCCTGGGTGTCAAATACCTCTGATTCGTTTGACTGGATTACTTCAATTTGTATTCATACATTAATTTGCTAATTTTTATATAATGTTTACCTTCAATTCGAAGAGTGCTGGAGACTTCATTAATAACATTTAATTTCTTTCAAATTCCTGGGTGTCAAATACCTCTGATTCGTTTGACTGGATTACTTCATTTTGTAGTTTTTTAATACGCAATTCAGGCCCTTATTCTTGATGCTCGGACATTTGGAATTAATGGCCAAAAAAAAAAAAAAAAATCATGAAGAATTTAAATGTTGATTGTGAAGATGTTCCAGATTGAAATTGGTTATTTTGATATCGCTGATGATGGTGGCGATATTCATGTTAAGATAACTGCAATCCAAAATTTTAGTTTGTAACCGCTGAAACTCATTCGAATTTTTAGAAAATTGAAACCAAAAATCAATATAGATATATAATTACTGTTTTTCTTGGTTGAACATTTCTCTCTCTCTCTCTCTATCTCTCTCTCTCTCTCTCTATATATATATATATATATATATATATATATATATATATATATATATATATATAGGATCAAGAGAGAAGTAACCATTCGGGGGGAAGCGGGAGGAAGCAAAAACTTTTTTTTTCTTTTCGTTTTTTGAAAAAACTTTGTTCACGAACATTATAGATGAGATGAAAATATGAACATTTAGTAGAGACACTTTGTGATAAATGTTTTTATTTTAGCGGGAAAACGTTCGAAGAAGTAATATATAACAATTATCGTGTTTTTCGAGCGTATTTTGAGGTTTTAGCTATTGGGGTTTAGATATTAGGGTTTATAGGGTTTAGATATTAGGGTTTAGAAATTTAGGGTTTAGGGTTTAGATTTAGGGTTTAGATTGAGTTTTTAACACGAACGGTTTAGAGTTTAGGGTTTAGGGTTTGGTGTTTTGGGTTTATGGAATAAACCCAAAACACCAAACCCTAAACCCTAAACTCTAAATCGGGCTAAATTTTACTTCACAAAACATGAAGAAAAAAAAAAACGTTCATATTCTTCACGAACAATATTATCTTGAATGTTATTTTTGTCGATCGTTTTCCCGCCTAAATAATAACATTCATCACGAAGTGTCTCTTCTAAATGTTCATATTTTCGTGTGATCTTGATGCCGGAAAAAAAAATTTCAAAAAAACAAAAAATTTTTTTTTTTTTTGCTTCCCCCCGATTGGTTACTTCCCCATTGATCTGCCCATATATATATATATATATATATATATATATATATATATATATATATATATATATATATATATATTTCGGGTGAATTCGGGTGAATCCATAGATTACGTATTGTCATTCATATCCGATCCAATAAACATCCATATCCATATCCAATATTCATCCATTTAGTTAATCCATATCCGTCTGGTGGATCGAATCGGGTGGATGTCCATCGGATCGGATGACCCTTGCCATCCCTAAACTCTAACCAAAACATACGTTAGGATAAATCATTAACTTAATTGGAGACGTTAGCCATATTATCACATTCACAACAAAAGCTAAAAGTTCGAAAATGTCTACTAATTGCGCCTTCAACTTCACAAATAATGCGATAGTTACTGCTAAAGAAGCATGTTCCCCTATACGTGTTACTTGAATACAAGTATGTAGTCAATGTTGGCGAATAGAAAACTATATTGTCGAATATCAATTTGCTCCATGCAAAAAACTAGAAGGAAAAAAGTATCTTATATTTATTTATTTATTTATTTATTTATTTATTTAATATTTAGTGTTTTCTTCCTGTCCAACTTTCACGATTTCGCCGTTCAGACTGCGAGGGAGTATTAGAACATAAGTTTAGGATAGTTAGATCAAGCCCAATTGTCAGTATAGAGTCCGTTAGGGTATAGTTAACCGTTATGGTTTCACTATGTATCTCTATAAGTACCGAACCAATAATTCAAAATAACTGATCATGGAGAATTCATTGTTTAACTTATTATACTATAAGTTTAGGTTAGTTGGATCAAGCACAATCGTGAGTCTAGAGTCAATTAGAATTTGGTTAAGTGTTAGGGTTTCATTATGTATCTCTATCAATACCAAATCAATGATGCAATATAACTCACGGGGAATTCATTGTTTAACATGGTATCGGAGCATGTTCTCTGAACCCTAAGACTTATCTAAATCCAGGACTCTACATTCACAATTTTTCGGATACGTTTGGTTATCTCTGTAACCCTCAAAATACATTTAACGAAAGGAATATGGCATCACGATAATGTTACGATTTTAATAATTGTAAATTGTAAAATCTACTTCAAAATTAGAAAACATTACATATATAGAGAAAAAGAGACATACATATGTGATGACTATAACTGTCAGAACAACTAAAATCAACCACAAAGATGAAGATAAAGAACGTTTTATTGTTATAAGCAACTAATTGTGACACTATTTATGCATATTTGATTGTACTCAGTACATATTATATTTAATTTTGATTAAAAACTATAGGAGACTTGGACCACTCTTATCCATAACATCCGTCATGGAACCACACTCGTGTCACCTCAGTGCCACATTAGCACCTTCTTTCAACCACATTCCCAATCACATTTACTAACATCCATCACACCCACCACATTGACCCCACTTCCAATATTATATATTTTTATTTATTATTATTATTATTATTATTATTATTATTATTATTATTATTATTATTATTATTATTATTATTATTTTTATTATTACTATTATTATTTTTAACTTTTTTTTAGCAAATTTAATAAAATAGAAATTTTCATTAAATAAAAAACACACATTACATTAAAAAGGTACACTTAAAAATAAAAAAAACAATACATAATTAGAAACTAAAAATTAAAAAGACATAATTAAAAAACAATGCATAATTTATTCTTCATCGTCGGACTTGTACTTCGCTAAGTACTTTTTGGTGAGCTAGCTCCGATATTTCATGACCAACTCATATTGATCCGCATGAATGTTGGGAGAAACTTCTTGAGATAAAAGCTTTAAACCATCAAACTTCGTACGCGTTTGTGCTTCTTTTCGTAACTCCTCCATAGTTTGCCTTGTAGCTATGGACGAATCAATAACGCGAGTTCGAGCCTCGTCTGAAGAAAGCTGAGAAGCCGCATCCGAAGAACTGAAACTCTTATCACTTTTTGAACTATCACGACCTCCAGGATGACGGATAGGATCTCCTCAGAAGAAAGGTGTAGTGACCCGAACTTTTCCATGTTTATATATATATTAATTGAGATTGATATTTACATGATTAAATGTTTCTAACATGTTAAGCAATCAAACTTGTTAAGACTTGATTAATTGAAATATGTTTCATATAGACAATTGACCACCCAAGTTGACCGGTGATTCACGAACGTTAAAAGTTGTAAAAACTATATGATGACATATATATGGATATATATATATAGTTAACATGATACTATGATAAGTAAATATAACATTAAGTATATTAACAATGAACTACATATGTAAAAACAAGACTACTAACTTAATGATTTTTAAACGAGACATATATGTAACGATTATCGTTGTAAAGACATTTAATGTATATATATCATATTAAGAGATATTCATACATGATAATATAATAATTTAAAATCTCATTTGATATTATAAACATTGAGTTAACAACATTTAACAAGATCGTTAACCTAAAGGTTTCAAAACAACACTTACATGTAACGACTAACGATGACTTAACGACTCAGTTAAAATGTATATACATGTAGTATTTTAATATGTATTTATACACTTTTGAAAGACTTCAATAAACTTATCAAAATACTTCTACTTAACAAAAATGCTTACAATTACATCCTCGTTCAGTTTCATCAACAATTCTACTCGTATGCACCCGTATTCGTACTCGTACAATACACAGCTTTTAGATGTATGTACCATTGGTATATACACTCCAATGATCAGCTCTTAGCAGCCCATTTGAGTCACCTAACACATGTGGGAACCATCATTTGGCAACTAGCATGAAATATCTCATAAAATTACAAAAATATGAGTAATCATTCATGACTTATTTACATGAAAACAAAATTACATATCCTTTATATCTAATCCATACACCAACGACCAAAAACACCTACAAACACTTTCATTCTTCAATTTTCTTCATATAATTGATCTCTCTCAAGTTCTATCTTCAAGTTCTAAGTGTTCTTCATATATTCTACAAGTTCTAGTTACATAAAATCAAGAATACTTTCAAGTTTGCTAGCTCACTTCCAATCTTGTAAATGATCATCCAACCTCAAGAAATCTTTGTTTCTTACAGTAGGTTATCATTCTAATACAAGGTAATAATCATATTCAAACTTTGGTTCAATTTCTATAACTATAACAATCTTATTTCAAGTGATGATCTTACTTGAACTTGTTTTCGTGTCATGATTCTGCTTCAAGAACTTCGAGCCATCCAAGGATCCGTTGAAGCTATTGAAAGGACCCGTTCATATACATTATAAACGATTCACAATAGTTGATTACATTGCGAGGTATTTGACCTCTATATGATACATTTTACAAACATTGCATTCGTTTTTAAAAGACAATCTTTCTTTACATCGAAAATTGACAGGCATGCATACCATTTAATAATATCCACTATCCAACTATAAATTAATTTAATAATAACCTTTGATGAACTCAATGACTCGAATGCAACGTTCTTCGAAATATGCTATGAAAGACTCCAAGTAATATCTTTAAAATGAGCAAATGCACAGCGAAAGATTTCTTTAACACCTGAGAATAAACATGCTTTAAAGTGTCAACCAAAAGGTTGGTGAGTTCATTAGTTTATCATAATCATTTATTTTCATCATTTTAATAGACCACAAGAATTTCATTTCCAGTTCTCATAAATATACGTCCCACGCATAGAGACAAAAATAATCATTCATATGGTGAACACCTGGTAACCGACATTAACTAGATACATATAAGAATATCCCCTATCATTCCGGGATCCTCCTTCGGACATGATATAAATTTCGAAGTACTAAAGCATCCGGTACTTTGGATGGGGTTTGTTAGGCCCAATAGATCTATCTTTAGGATTCGCGTCAATTAGGGTGTCTGTTTCCTAATTCTTAGATTACCAGACTTTAATAAAAAGGGGCATATTCGATTTCGATAATTCAATCATAGAATGTAGTTTCAATTACTTGTGTATATTTCGTCAAACATTTATAAAAGCGCATGTATTCTCAGTCCCAAAAATATAAAGGGTAAAAAGGCAAATGAAACTCACCATACTGTATTTCGTAGTAAAAATACATATAACGTCATTGAACAAGTGCAAGGTTGGCCTCGGATTCACGAACCTAAATTAATTATATATATTTATGTGTTGGTCAATATTTGTCTAACAAATTAGGTCAAGTCATAGTGTACCACAATCCTAATGCTCGAGACTAATATGCAAAAGTCAACAAAAGTAAATTTGACTCAAAATAATTTCCAAAAATCTATACATGATTAATATATAGTTTAAATATCGTCATTTTATATTTTTAAATATTTTTAAAAGATTTATTAGAGTAAATAATATAATTTATTTATTAATAAATAAAAATTTTATATTAAATTTATATAATAAAATATACTTTTATATATATTAAGTAATAAAATTTATAGGGTTCATTTAATATTATAAAGATAATATGATAGGTATTATTAAAGTAAGTTATTACACGTAGTAAAATATGTTTGTATCACATATTTATTTGATAAAATAATATCTATAATGATAGTAAGTAAAAGTTGTATTATTTTGTAATAATAATAATTATTATAAAAATATCAATATTTATAATTACTAAGATGACATTATGATAAAACGATAATTCTAATTATGATAACTTTAATATTTACGATAATTTTTAATATTATCTTTAAAATAATAATTCTATTTAAAATAATAATAATAATGATATTTTATAGTAACAATGACATGTCTATTAAAATGATAATTTTTGTTAAAATGATAGTTTTAATACTAACGATACTTTTAATAATAATAGTAATGATAAAAATAATAAGAACGATAATTTTATCTAAATCAATATCTTATAATATTTTAATTTCATCATGATACTCTTACCCATTATTTCCTAATCGTTTCGTTTAATAGCTTTTAATCATCTTTTATATCGTGTTCATAATAATGATAATAATAGTAATCAAAATAATTAGGTGTTACAAATATTTGTTTTAATTACACTAATATTAATAATGATAGTTACTATAACATTATTAACGATAATACTATTAATTATCTTAATGATAATATAGTAATAGTAATAATAATAATAACAATAACAATAACTATTTTTAAATAATGATATATATATTAATAATGATAATAATAATAATAATACCAATAATAATAATAATAATTGGATAATAATAATAATAATACTAATTATAACTTTAACGATAATAACGATAGTAATAATAAAAAAAATAATAATTTCTAATGATAAATCCCTTTTATCGATAAAGATAATAATAATGATAATAATAAGATAAAACTAGAACGACGATAAAAACGACGATAATAATAATCATTTTTAATAAAATATCGAAAATTCAATTGATTATAACTTCTAATCCGTTCATCGAAACCATTCGATATCTAAAGGAAAAGTTCTTAATTTTTCGCTAGCTTTCCAAGGACATGCATATCTTATACCTTATCTTAACCGCAAGTGTAACTAATTCAAGATTCAACCTAACCTGTCTAAGGGCAATATCAAAAGTACAAGCATGCATAATCCTAAATACTCGAGCACTAGTCAGGGATACACTATTAGTATGTAAAAGTTAAATTATGAGTACTCACGTATCAATATTGAGATTCAATATTGCAGGAAAGGTACGTAGACGCAACGAAAATGATAAACACTATATTGACCTCACGAGCATACCCATGAACCATACTCAATCACCTCCATAGCTATAACCCATAATTTCCTTAATCATATCCCACTCGAAAAACAATTTCGAAATCACTCAGACAGCACTCCGTAGTAATATTTTATGTATACTAATAATATCTTGAAATAATACGGAGTAAATATATATATGTATATCGATTGAGAGAGTTTAGAGAAAAATATTTTCAAGTTTCTATGAAATAATGAAACCTATTGAATTCTATTTATAATAGATTTTTGAATTATTAAAGTGAATTATTAAAGTATGAATTATTAAAGTGAATTATTAAAGTATGAATTATTAAAGTGAATTATTAAAGTATGAATTATTAAAGTAAATTATTAAAGTTAAAGTTAAAGTAAAGTAAAAATAAAGTAAAGGTAAAGTTTAAGTATAGTAAAAGTATAAAACTATGTACGTATAATACGCGTATAAATATATATAATATTAATTTAAATCGTTATATATATTTAATAAAATAAAATATAAATATCGTTATCTTTATCATACTAGTTAAGTAATGAGTTGTCAAAAGTGGTTCTAGATATTTATAAAAGTTATATACGTTTTAATAATAAAGTTCTTTTTAAACTGAAAACGTTTTTTTTATACGTTTGAAACTAAATAGATCAATCGAGTCTTTATGAGATTCAATCTTCCACTATCCTTTGTCTAGTTCTCAATGATTGACAATTTGTTCTTATTTATAAATCACTTTACCATTTTTCGAATATTGTTAAAATGGAAAGATTTCTCAAATCAACGTGGGCCTTTCAACGGAGACTTGTAATCATAATTCAATATATCTGATAATTCAATCATTTGATCTTATCTTCTAATTCCATTGATAAACATTTGAAACAGATACAATCATATAAAGTATTTAATCTAATATTTTATTTACGTTCCAAGTTATAATATATATACACATATACATATATAATCATATTCGTTTAATGGTTCGTGAATCGTTGGAACTTGGTCGAGGTTGAATGAATGTATGAACATAGTTTAAAATTCTTGAAATTTAACTTAACAAATATTGCTTATCGTGTCGGAAACATATAAAGATTAAAGTTTAAATTTGATTGGAAATTTACGGGTTGTCACAGCTATATCCATTTTTCTCTTTTCCAGTAGGTTTATCCAAGGAACTTAAGGTAGTAATGATGTTCATAACATCATTCGATTCATACATATAAAGCTATCTTATTCGAAGGTTTAAACTTGTAATCACTAGAACATAGTTTAGTTAATTCTAAACTTGTTTGCAAACAAAAGTTAATCCTTCTAACTTGACTTTTAAAATTAACTAAACACATGTTCTATATCTATATGATATGCTAACTTAAAGATTTAAAACCTGGAAACACGAAAAACACCGTAAAACCGGATTTACGCCGTCGTAGTAACACCGCGGGCTGTTTTGGGTTAGTTAATTAAAAACTATGATAAACTTTGATTTAAAAGTTGTTATTCTGAGAAAATGATTTTTATTATGAACATGAAACTATATCCAAAAATTATGGTTAAACTCAAAGTGGAAGTATGTTTTCTAAAATGGTCATCTAGACGTCGTTCTTTCAACTGAAATGACTACCTTTACAAAAACGACTTGTAACTTATTTTTCCGACTATAAACCTATACTTTTTCTGTTTAGATTCATAAAATAGAGTTCAATATGAAACCATAGCAATTTGATTCACTCAAAACGGATTTAAAATGAAGAAGTTATGGGTAAAACAAGATTGGATAATTTTTCTCATTTTAGCTACGTGAAAATTGGTAACAAATCTATTCCAACCATAACTTAATCAACTTTTATTATATATTATGTAATCTTGAGATACCATAGACACGTATACAATGTTTCGACCTATCATGTCGACACATCTATATATATTTCGGAACAACCATAGACACTCTATAAGTGAATGTTGGAGTTAGCTATACAGGGTTGAGGTTGATTCCAAAATATATATAGTTTGAGTTGTGATCAATACTGAGATACGTATACACTGGGTCGTGGATTGATTCAAGATAATATTTATCGATTTATTTCTGTACATCTAACTGTGGACAACTAGTTGTAGGTTACTAACGAGGACAGCTGACTTAATAAACTTAAAACATCAAAATATATTAAAAGTGTTGTAAATATATTTTGAACATACTTTGATATATATGTATATATTGTTATAGGTTCGTGAATCAACCAGTGGCCAAGTCTTACTTCCCGACGAAGTAAAAATCTGTGAAAGTGAGTTATAGTCCCACTTTTAAAATCTAATATTTTTGGGATGAGAATACATGCAGGTTTTATAAATGATTTACAAAATAGACACAAGTACGTGAAACTACATTCTATGGCTGAATTATCGAAATCGAATATGCCCCTTTTTATTAAGTCTGGTAATCTAAGAATTAGGGAACAGACACCCTAATTGACGCGAATCCTAAAGATAGATCTATCGGGCCCAACAAGCCCCATCCAAAGTACCGGATGCTTTAGTACTTCGAAATTTATATCATGTCCGAAGGAGGATCCCGGAATGATGGGGATATTCTTATATATGCATCTTGTTAATGTCGGTTACCAGGTGTTCACCATATGAATGATTTTTATCTCTATGTATGGGATGTGTATTGAAATATGAAATCTTGTGGTCTATTATTATGATTTGATATATATAGGTTAAACCTATAACTCACCAACATTTTTGTTGACGTTTTATGCATGTTTATTCTCAGGTGATTATTAAGAGCTTCCGCTGTCGCATACTTAAATAAGGACGAGATTTGGAGTCCATGCTTGTATGATATTGTGTAAAAACTGCATTCAAGAAACTTATTTTGTTGTAACATATTTGTATTGTAAACCATTATGTAATGGTCGTGTGTAAACAGGATATTTTAGATTATCATTATTTGATAATCTACGTAAAGCTTTTTAAACCTTTATTGATGAAATAAAGGTTATGGTTTGTTTTAAAATGAATGCAGTCTTTGAAAAACGTCTCATATAGAGGTCAAAACCTCGCAACGAAATCAATTAATATGGAACATTTTTAATCAATAAGAACGGGACATTTCAGTTGGTATCCGAGCGTTGGTCTTAGAGAACCAGAATTTTGCATTAGTGTGGCTTATCGAGTTTGTTAGGATGCATTAGTGAGTCTGGACTTCGACCGTGTTTACTTGAAAAATGATTGCTTAACAAATTTTGTTGGAAACTATATATTTTTAACATGTGAATATTATGTGATATATTAATCTCTTAACGCGTTTGATATTATGTGATAGATGTCTACCTCTAGAACAAGTCCATTGACTCACCTAATAATAATGAAGAGTCAAATGTAAATTGGAATGATTCGTGGACTGATTCACAAGTTCCCGAAGAGGAACCGGAAGAAGAGTCGGAACCGGAAGAAGAATCGGAACCGGAAGAAGAATCGGAACCGGATGAAGAAATAGAACCGGTGGGGGAAATAATAAAACGGTTAAGTAAAAGAAAATCCTCAACCAACCGACCAAGGTTAATTATGGTCAATGGTGTTTCCGCCAAGGAAGCAAAATATTGGGAGGATTACCAATTCTCCGATGAATCGGATTCCGACGAGAATTCCGATGATGTTATAGAAATTACCCCAACTGAATTTAAAAAGGCAAAAGAAAATAATAAGGAAAAGGGCATAAAAATAGAGAAATCTAATTCCAACCCCGATGAACTTTATATGTATCGTCAACCCCCGAAGTCCTTAAGTTGTAACAATGACCCGGGAACCTCTAAACCACCAGGTTTTTCTAAACCAATGTGGAAAATGACGGCTCGTATTAGGGGAACATCATATATCCCTAGAAACTTGGCAAAACGAACCAAAACCGAAGAAGAAGAAACAAGCGAGTCGGAATAAGATAGTTGTATTCGTGTGGTGTAATATATGTAATATAGTTTGCTTATGCTTTATGATATATGTAAAAATTGCTTGTATTAATAAGTATTTTTTTTATGAATCTAACTCTTGTCTATTTTACAGTATAAAAACACAAAATGGATAGACAACCCAATATTTTAAGAGACCTACCCGGAGACATGATTGATGAAATCTTGTCTCGAGTCGGCCAGAATTCTTCGGCACAACTATTTAAGGCGAGATCAGTTTGTAAGACATTCTAAGAACGTTCCAAGAATGCCTTGGTTTATAAAAGGCTTTCATTCGAAAGATGGGGGATATCACATTGGGAAATCCATAAGTTATGATGTGTTTACTTTGACGCATATATTGCGGGGAACCCAAATGCTATTTTACGCAATGGGTTAAGAAATTATTTTGACTCAATATATCCGAATATTGGACTTCGTGATTTAGAAAAAGCGGCTAACATGCAACATAAAGAAGCATGTTATGCTTACGGATTAGTAATGTTCGCTTCTCATCAAAGTGAGAACAAGAACATCAGGCTACAACTATTAAACAAAACGTTCCCACAAGTGACGGAGTCGGTAATTGGGGTAAGAAATGAGGTTTTTAGATTGTTACGGGACTGTTGGACATTACGTAACCCTCTTCCCTTTGACGACGTAACAACACGCTGTCTTATCAACGGCCATAACGGTTATGTTCCACAAGACCAAGGATGGGAAGTAATCCTAGTAAAACCAGAATGCATGACTTGTTTCTGGACGTATGAATTACGTGTCTTTATTGCCTTTGCTGAACGACTTGTGTACTAGCTAGAATTATCTTCACAACCATCTTGTATCAAATTTATTGTGTGCTATATTTCATGCTATATGTAAAATAAGCAGTATTGTAAGTGTGTAAAATATTGTGTAAAAGTTTGAACGCGAAATATTATTATAATCAGTTTTTCATATAGAATTGTAGTAGTTGAATTGTATATTAGCTACTAAGTATGAACTTAACGGGTAGGTACTACCCGAATTTAAACTTATAAAACGCTAATATGAAGAAAAAGCTTTTATAAATGAGTTCATATTATGCTACGAAATACTATTAACTACTCTTAATATTCTGTATGATTAACTTGTTCCATTTGACTATTTTGAAGGAAATGGCACCGACTACTCGACACACCGTGAATATGAATGAAGAGGAATTCCGTACTTTTCTAGCTTCAAACATAGCCACAGTACAGGCTGCGCTACATACCAACAATAACCTTGGATCTAGCAGTACAGGAAATCGTGTAGGATGCACCTACAAAGAATTCACTGCCTGCAAACCTTTGGAATTTGATGGAACCGAAGGACCGATCGGATTGAAACGGTTGACCGAGAAGGTTGAATCGGTGTTTGCCATAAGTAAGTGTACTGAAGAGTACAAAGTGAAGTACGCTACGCATACCTTCACAGGTTCTGCGTTAACATGGTGGAATACCTATCTAGAGCAAGTGGGACAAGACGATGCGTACGCACTACCGTGGTCAGCATTCAAGCACTTGATGAACGAGAAGTACCGTCCCAGAACCGAGGTCAATAAGCTCAAGACAGAACTTAGAGGGTTACGAACCCAAGGATTTGATATTACCACGTACGAAAGACGATTCACAGAATTGTGCCTATTGTGTCTGGGAGCGTTCGAAGATGAGGAAGAGAAGATCGACGCGTTTGTGAAAGGATTACCGGAAAGAATCCAAGAAGATATAAGTTCATACGAGCCCGCCTCCATACAACAGGCATGTAGAATGGCTCACAAACTAGTGAACCAGATTGAAGAAAGAATTAAAGAACAGACTGCTGAAGAGGCCAATGTGAAGCAAGTCAAAAGAAAGTGGGAGGAAAACGGTGATAAGAATCACCAATACAACAACAACAGCAATTACAACAATAATCGCAACAATTATCCCAACAATCGCAACATCAATCGCAACTACAACAAACGGCCCAACAACAACAATAACAACAACAACAACAGCAACTACAACAATCATCCCAACAACAATAATAACAGCAACAACAACAACAATCAGAAGCAGCTATGCCAAAGGTGTGAAAAGTATCACTCGGGGTTCTACACCAAATTTTGCAACAAGTATAAAATAAATGGTCATAGCGCGGCGAAGTGTGAGGTCTACGGACCAGGGGTTAATAGAACGAAAGGAACAAATGGTGTCGGAACGAGTAATGGCGGAGCAAGTAGTGTCGGAGCAAGTTATGCCAATGTAGTTTGTTATAAATGTGGAAAACCGGGCCACATTATTAGAAATTGCCCGAACCAGGAGAACACGAATGGACAAGGCCGCGGAAGAGTTTTCAATATTAATGTGGCAGAGGCACAGGAAGACCCGGAGCTTGTTACGGGTACGTTTCTTATTGACAATAAATCTGCTTACGTTTTATTTGATTCGGGTGCGGATAGAAGCTATATGAGTAGAGATTTTTGTGCTAAATTAAGTTGTCCATTGACGCCTTTGGATAGTAAATTTTTACTCGAATTAGCAAATGGTAAATTAATTTCAGCAGATAATATATGTCGAAATCAAGAAATTAAACTGGTTAGCGAAACATTTAAGATTGATTTGATACCAGTAGAGTTAGGGAGTTTTGATGTGATAATCGGTATGGACTGGTTGAAAGAAGTGAAAGCAGAGATTGTTTGTTACAAAAATGCAATTCGCATTATACGAGAAAAAGGAAAACCCTTAATGGTGTACGGAGAAAAGGGCAACACGAAGCTACATCTTATTAGTAATTTGAAGGCACAAAAACTAATAAGAAAAGGTTGCTATGCTGTTCTAGCACACGTCGAGAAAGTACAAACTGAAGAAAAGAGCATCAATGATGTTCCCATTGCAAAAGAATTTCCCGATGTATTTCCGAAAGAATTACCGGGATTACCCCCACATCGATCCGTTGAATTTCAAATAGATCTTATACCAGGAGCTGCACCAATAGCTCGTGCTCCTTACAGACTCGCACCCAGCGAGATGAAAGAACTGCAAAGCCAATTACAAGAACTTTTAGAGCGTGGTTTCATTCGACCAAGCACATCACCGTGGGGAGCTCCTGTTTTGTTTGTCAAGAAGAAAGATGGTACATTCAGGTTGTGTATCGACTACCGAGAGTTGAACAAACTTACCATCAAGAACCGCTACCCACTACCGAGAATCGACGACTTATTTGATCAACTACAAGGCTCGTCTGTTTATTCAAAGATTGACTTACGTTCCGGGTATCATCAAATGCGGGTGAAAGAAGATGATATTCCAAAGACTGCTTTCAGAACACGTTACGGTCATTACGAGTTTATGGTCATGCCGTTTGGTTTAACTAATGCACCAGCTGTGTTCATGGACCTTATGAACCGAGTGTGTGGACCATACCTTGACAAGTTTGTCATTGTTTTCATTGATGACATACTTATTTACTCAAAGAATGACCAAGAACACGGTGAACATTTGAGAAAGGTGTTAGATGTATTGAGGAAGGAAGAATTGTACACTAAGTTTTCAAAGTGTGCATTTTGGTTGGAAGAAGTTCAATTCCTCGATCACATAGTGAACAAAGAAGGTATTAAGGTGGATCCGGCAAAGATAGAAACTGTTGAAAAGTGGGAAACCCCGAAAACTCCGAAACACATACGCCAGTTTTTAGGACTAGCTGGTTACTACAGAAGGTTCATCCAAGACTTTTCCAGAATAGCAAAACCCTTGACTGCATTAACGCATAAAGGGAAGAAATTTGAATGGAATGATGAACAAGAGAAAGCGTTTCAGTTATTGAAGAAAAAGCTAACTACGGCACCTATATTGTCATTGCCTGAAGGGAATGATGATTTTGTGATTTATTGTGACGCATCAAAGCAAGGTCTCGGTTGTGTATTAATGCAACGAACGAAGGTGATTGCTTATGCGTCTAGACAATTGAAGATTCACGAACAAAATTATACGACGCATGATTTGGAATTAGGCGCGGTTGTTTTTGCATTAAAGACTTGGAGGCACTACTTATATGGGGTCAAAAGTATTATATATACCGACCACAAAAGTCTTCAACACATATTTAATCAGAAACAACTGAATATGAGGCAGCGTAGGTGGATTGAATTATTGAATGATTACGACTTTGAGATTAGTTACCACCCGGGAAAGGCAAATGTGGTAGCCGATGCCTTGAGCAGGAAGGACAGAGAACCCATTCGAGTAAAATCTATGAATATAATGATTCATAATAACCTTACTACTCAAATAAAGGAGGCGCAACAAGGAGTTTTAAAAGAGGGAAATTTAAAGGATGAAATACCCAAAGGATCGGAGAAGCATCTTAATATTCGGGAAGACGGAACCCGGTATAGGGCTGAAAGGATTTGGGTACCAAAATTTGGAGATATGAGAGAAATGGTACTTAGAGAAGCTCATAAAACCAGATACTCAATACATCCTGTTACGGGTCCGGAGATTATACAAGAAACTACAGAGAAGATCATCCAAATTCAACAACGGTTGAAAACCGCCCAAAGTCGACAAAAGAGCTACGCTGACATTAAAAGAAAAGATATAGAATTTGAAATTGGAGATATGGTCATGCTTAAAGTTGCACCTTGGAAAGACGTTGTTCGATTTGGTAAACGAGGGAAATTAAATCCAAGGTATATTGGACCATTCAAGATTATTGATCGTGTCGGACCAGTAGCTTACCGACTTGAGTTACCTCAACAACTCGCGGCTGTACATAACACTTTCCACGTCTCGAATTTGAAGAAATGTTTTGCTAAAGAAGATCTCACTATTCCGTTAGATGAAATCCAAATCAACGAAAAACTTCAATTCATCGAAGAACCCGTCGAAATAATGGATCGTGAGGTTAAAAGACTTAAGCAAAACAAGATACAAATTGTTAAGGTTCAATGGAATGCTCGTAGAGGACCCGAGTTCACCTGGGAGTGTGAAGATTAGATGAAGAAGAAATACCCGCATCTATTTCCAGAAGATTCGTCAACACCTTCAACAGCTTAAAATTTCGGGACGAAATTTATTTAACGGGTAGGTACTGTAGTGACCCGAACTTTTCCATGTTTATATATATTAATTGAGATTGATATTTACATGATTAAATGTTTCTAACATGTTAAGCAATCAAACTTGTTAAGACTTGATTAATTGAAATATGTTTCATATAGACAATTGACCACCCAAGTTGACCGGTGATTCACGAACGTTAAAACTTGTAAAAACTATATGATGACATATATATGGATATATATATATATAGTTAACATGATACTATGATAAGTAAACATATCATTAAGTATATTAACAATGAACTACATATGTAAAAACAAGACTACTAACTTAATGATTTTTAAACGAGACATATATGTAACGATTATCGTTGTAAAGACATTTAATGTATATATATCATATTAAGAGATATTCATACATGATAATATCATGATAATATAATAATTTAAAATCTCATTTGATATTATAAACATTGGGTTAACAACATTTAACATGATCGTTAACCTAAAGGTTTCAAAACAACACTTACATGTAACGACTAACGATGACTTAACGACTCAGTTAAAATGTATATACATGTAGTATTTTAATATGTATTTATAAACTTTTGAAAGACTTCAATACACTTATCAAAATACTTCTACTTAACAAAAATGCTTACAATTACATCCTCGTTCAGTTTCATCAACAATTCTACTCGTATGCACCCGTATTCGTACTCGTACAATACACAGCTTTTAGATGTATGTACTATTGGTATATACACTCCAATGATCAGCTATTAGCAGCCCATGTGAGTCACCTAACACATGTGGGAACCATCATTTGGCAACTAGCATGAAATATCTCATAAAATTACAAAAATATGAGTAATCATTCATGACTTATTTACATGAAAACAAAATTACATATCCTTTATATCTAATCCATACACCAACGACCAAAAACACCTACAAACACTTTAATTCTTCAATTTTCTTCATCTAATTGATCTCTCTCAAGTTCTATCTTCAAGTTCTAAGTGTTCTTCATATATTCTACAAGTTCTAGTTACATAAAATCAAGAATACTTTCAAGTTTGCTAGCTCACTTCCAATCTTGTAAGATGATCATCCAACCTCAAGAAATCTTTGTTTCTTACAGTAGGTTATCATTCTAATACAAGGTAATAATCATATTCAAACTTTGGTTCAATTTCTATAACTATAACAATCTTATTTCAAGTGATGATCTTACTTGAACTTGTTTTCGTGTCATGATTCTGCTTCAAGAACTTCAAGCCATCCAAGGATCCGTTGAAGCTAGATCCATTTTTCTCTTTTCCAGTAGATTTATCCAAGGAACTTAAGGTAGTAATGATGTTCATAACATCATTCGATTCATACATATAAAGCTATCTTATTCGAAGGTTTAAACTTGTAATCACTAGAACATAGTTTAGTTAATTCTAAACTTGTTCGCAAACAAAAGTTAATCCTTATAACTTGACTTTTAAAATCAACTAAACACATGTTCTATATCTATATGATATGCTAACTTAATGATTTAAAACCTGGAAACACGAAAAACACCGTAAAACCGGATTTACGCCGTCGTAGTAACACCGCGGGCTGTTTTGGGTTAGTTAATTAAAAACTATGATAAACTTTGATTTAAAAGTTGTTATTCTGAGAAAATGATTTTTATTATGAACATGAAACTATATCCAAAAATTATGGTTAAACTCAAAGTGGAAGTATGTTTTCTAAAATGGTCATCTAGACGTCGTTCTTTCGACTGAAATGACTACCTTTACAAAAACGACTTGTAACTTATTTTTCCGACTATAAACCTATACTTTTTCTGTTTAGATTCATAAAATAGAGTTCAATATGAAACCATAGCAATTTGATTCACTCAAAACGGATTTAAAATGAAGAAGTTATGGTTAAAACAAGATTGGATAATTTTTCTCATTTTAGCTACGTGAAAATTGGTAACAAATCTATTCCAACCATAACTTAATCAACTTGTATTGTATATTATGTAATCTTGAGATACCATAGACACGTATACAATGTTTCGACCTATCATGTCGACACATCTATATATATTTCGGAACAACCATAGACACTCTATATGTGAATGTTGGAGTTAGCTATACAGGGTTGAGGTTGATTCCAAAATATATATAGTTTGAGTTGTGATCAATACTGAGATACGTATACACTGGGTCGTGGATTGATTTAAGATAATATTTATCGATTTATTTCTGTACATCTAACTGTGGACAACTAGTTGTAGGTTACTAACGAGGACAACTGACTTAATAAACTTAAAACATCAAAATATATTAAAAGTGTTGTAAATATATTTTGAACATACTTTGATATATATGTATATATTGTTATAGGTTCGTGAATCAACCAGTGGCCAAGTCTTACTTCCCGACGAAGTAAAAATCTGTGAAAGTGAGTTATAGTCCCACTTTTAAAATCTAATATTTTTGGGATGAGAATACATGCAGGTTTTATAAATGATTTACAAAATAGACACAAGTACGTGAAACTACATTCTATGGCTGAATTATCAAAATCGAATATGCCCCTTTTTATTAAGTCTGGTAATCTAAGAATTAGGGAACAGACACCCTAATTGACGCGAATCCTAAAGATAGATCTATCGGGCCCAACAAGCCCCATCCAAAGTACCGGATGCTTTAGTACTTCGAAATTTATATCATGTCCGAAGGAGCATCCTGGAATGATGGGGATATTCTTATATATGCATCTTGTTAATGTCGGTTACCAGGTGTTCACTATATGAATGATTTTTATCTCTATGTATGGGATGTGTATTGAAATATGAAATCTTGTGGTCTATTATTATGATTTGATATATATAGGTTAAACCTATAACTCACCAACATTTTTGTTGACGTTTTATGCATGTTTATTCTCAGGTGATTATTAAGAGCTTCCGCTGTCGCATACTTAAATAAGGACGAGATTTGGAGTCCATGCTTGTATGATATTGTGTAAAAACTGCATTCAAGAAACTTATTTTGTTGTAACATATTTGTATTGTAAACCATTATGTAATGGTCGTGTGTAAACAGGATATTTTAGATTATCATTATTTGATAATCTACGTAAAGCTTTTTAAACCTTTATTGATGAAATAAAGGTTATGGTTTGTTTTAAAATGAATGCAGTCTTTGAAAAACGTCTCATATAGAGGTCAAAACCTCGCAACGAAATCAATTAATATGGAACGTTTTTAATCAATAAGAACGAGACATTTCAAAAGGCTCCAAGTTTGGTACATTCGTGGTCGGTGTCGGTTTTGGGCTGGAATCCTCAAGATTAATTGAGTCGGGTTGGGCGCGTTTGTTGTTGAAGCCTTCGTAAGTTAAAATTTTAGGACATTCTTTATACTACTCCAAGCTTTTTCGTATGCTAATGATACCGCAACCCGCATGCGCATTCTATACGTATGCGGGCGCTCACTAGCATGCGTTTGCGTGTACTTCGTATGCGGTATGCGGCATGCGGTGATGTATCGAATGCCTTTGTTCCCGGTGAAATGTCCAGTTCATATTGATTATAAACGTTCCATATTAATTGATTTCGTCGCGAACCTCTATATGAGACGTTTTTCAAAGACTGCATTCGATTTTAAAACAAACCATAACCTTTAAAATATTACAACGATTATCAAATAATGATAATCTAAAATATAGCGTTTTTCACACGACCATTACATAATGGTTTACAATAATATTACACATCAACATAAGTCTTTGAATGCAGTTTTTAAACAATATTATACAAGCATGGACTCCAAATCTTGTCCTTAATTTAGTATGCAACAGCGGAAGCTCTTAATAATCACATGAGAATAAACATGCTTAAAACGTCAACAAAATTGTTGGTGAGTTATAGGTTTAACCTACATATTATTAAATCATAATAATAGACCACAAGATTTCATTTTTATAACACATCTCTTATCAGGCATTTCGCAAACTGCATAGAGATAAAAATCATTCATATGTTGAACACCTGGTAACCGACGTTAACTTAATGCATAGAATATCCCCAAAACAGAACCTCTTGTCTGTATAATAATCTCGAAGTACTAAACCATCCATAACCTGAATGGGGGTTGTTAAGCCCAATAGATCTATCTTTAGGATTCGCGTCAATTAGGGGCCATTTCCCTAATTCTTAGGCTACCAGACTTGAAGGGCGATATTCGGTTTAATAATCCAACCATAGAATGTAATTTTGCGTACTTGTGTCTATTTTGTAAAACATTTATAAAGCTGCATGTATTCTCATCCCAAAATATTAGATTTTAAAAGTGGGACTATAACTCACTTTCACCGATTTTTACTTCGTCGGGAAGTAAGACTTGGCCACTGGTCGATTCACGAACCTATAACAAATATGTACATATATATCAAAGTATGTTCAAAATATATTTACAACATTTTTTAATACGTTTTAATGTTTTAAATATTTTCAGTCAGCTGTCCTCGTTAGTAACCTACAACTAGTTGTCCATAGTTAGATGTACAGAAATAAATTGATATATATTATCTTGATCCAATCCACGACCCAGTGTATACACGTCTCAGGCTAGATCACAACTCAAAGTATATATATTTTTGGAATCAACCTCAACCCTGTATAGCTAACTCCAACATTACTGCATATAGAGTGTCTATGGTTGTTCCAAATAATATATATAGATGGGTCGATATGATATGTTAAAACATTTGCATACGTGTCTATGGTATTCCAAGATTACATAATATATTAGAATACATGTATAATACAATATAAGTTAGCTAGGATATGATTTGTATAGATTTGTTACCAATTTTCACGTAGCTACAACAAGGAAAAATATCCAATCTTGTTTTACCCATAACTTCTTCGTTTTAAATCTGTTTTGAGTGAATCCAATTGCTATGGTTTCATATTGAACTTAAGTTTATGAATCTATACAGAAAAATTATAAGTTTATTGTTGGAAATATAGGTTACAAGTCGTTTTTGTAAAGGTAGTCATTTCAGTCGAAAGAACGACGTCTAGATGACCATTTTGGAAAACATACTTTCATTTTGAGTTTAATCATGATTTTTGGATATAGTTTCATGTTCATAAGAAATTTTTTTTTTCCCAGAAGAACAACTTTTAAATCAAAGTTTATCATAGTTTTTAATTAACTAACCCAAAACAGCCCGCGGTGTTACTACGACGGTGTATATCCAGTTTTACGGTGTTTTTCGTGTTTTCAGGTTTTAAATCATTAAGTTTGCATATCATATAGATATAGAACATGTATTTAGTTAATTTTAAAAGTCAAGTTAGAAGGATTAACTTTTGTTTGCGAACAAGTTTAGAATTAACTAAACTATGTTCTAGTGATTATAAGTTTAAACCTTCGAATAAGGTAGTTTTATATATATGAATCGAATGATGTTATGAATATCATTACTCCCTTAGGTTTTGTGGATAAACCTACTGGAAATGAGAAAAATATATCTAGCTTCAAAGGATCCTTGGATGGCTTGAAATTTCTTGAAGCAGAATCAAGACACGAAAACAAGTTCAAGTAAGATTTCCACTCGAAATAAGATTATTATAGTTATAGAAATTGAATAAAAGTTTGAATATGAGTATTACCTTGTATTAGAAAGATATCTTACTATAAATAAGAAAGATTTCTTGAGGTTGGATGATCACTTTAAAAGATTGGAAGTAAGCTAGCAAACTTGGAAGTATTCTTGATTTTATGAAACTAGAACTTATAGAATTTATGAAGAACACTTAGAACTTGAGAGAGATCAATTTGATGAAGAAAATCGATGAATGAAAGTGTTTGTAGGTGTTTTTGATCATTGGTTTATGGATTAGATATAAAGGATGTGTAATTTGGTTTACATGTAAATAAGTCATGAATGATTACTAATATTTTTGTAATTTTATGAGATATTTCATGCTATTGCCAAATGATGGTTCCCACGTGTGTTAGGTGACTCACATGGGCTGCTAAGAGCTAATCATTGGAGTGTATATATCAATAGTACATACATCTAAAAGCTGTGTATTATACGAGTACGAATACGGGTGCATACGAGTAGAATTGTTGATGAAACTGAACGAGGATGTAATTGTAAGAATTTTTGTTAAGTAGAAGTATTTTGATAAGTGTCTTGAAGTCTTTCAAAAATGTATAAATACATATTAAAACACTACATGTATATACATTTTAACTGAGTCGTTAAGTCATCGTTAGTCGTTACATGTAAATGTTGTTTTGAAGCCTTTAGGTTAACGATCCTGTTAAGTGTTGATAATCCATTGTTTATTATATCAAATGAGATGTTAAATTATTACATTATCATGATAGTATGATATATTAATATATCTTAATATGATATATATACAATTAAATGTCGTTACAACGATAATCGTTAAATATATGTCTCGTTTCGAAATCATTAAGTTAGTAGTCTTGTTTTTACATATGTAGTTCATTGTTAATATACTTAATGATATGGTTACTTATCATAATACCATGTTAACTATATATATATATATATATATATATATATATATATATATATATATATATATATATATATATATATATATGTATATACATATATATATATGTATATACATATATATATATGTACATATAGATATATATATATATATATATATATATATATATATATATATATATATATATATATATATATATATATATATATATATATATATATATATATATATATATATATATCCATATATATGACATCATATAGTTTTTACAAGTTTTAACGTTCGTGAATCACCGGTCAACTTGGGTGGTCAATTGTCTATATAAAATCTATTTCAATTAATCAAGTCTTAACAAGTTTGATTGCTTAACATGTTGGAAACACTTAATCATATAAATATCAATTTCATTTAATATATATAAACATGGAAAAGTTCGGGTCACTACAGTACCTACCCGTTAAATAAATTTCGTCCCGAAATTTTAAGCAGTTGGAGGTGTTGACGTATCTTCTGGAAATAAGTGCGGGTATTTCTTCTTCATCCGATCTTCTCATTCCCAGGTGAACTCGGGTCCTCTACGAGCATTCCATCGAAACTTAACAATTGATATCTTGTTTTGCTTGAGCCTTTTAACCTCACGATCCATTATCTCGACGGGTTCTTCAATGAATTTTAGTTTTTCATTAATTTTAATTTCGTCTAAAGGAATAGTGAGATATTCTTTAGCTAAGCACTTCTTCAGATTCTAGACGTGAAAGGTATTATGTACATTGGCGAGTTGTTGAGGTAATTCAAGTCGGTAGGCTACTGGTCCGACACGATCTAAAATCTTGAATGGTCCAATGTATCTTGGATTTAGTTTCCCCCATTTACCAAATCGAACAACGCCTTTTCAAGGCGAAACCTTAAGCATGACCATCTCCCCAATTTCAAATTCTATATCTTTCCTTTTAAGGTCCGCGTAGCTCTTTTGTCGACTCTGAGCGGTTTTCAACCGTTGTTAAATTTGGATGAATTTCTCTGTAGTTTCTTGGATTATCTCCGGACCCGTAATCTGTCTATCCCCCAATTCATTCCAACAAATTGGAGATCTGCACTTTCTACCATAAAGTGCTTCGAACGGTGCCATTTCGATACTCGAGTGGTAACTGTTATTGTAGGAAAATTCTGCTAATGTTAGATGTCGATCCCAACCGTTTCCAAAATCAATAACACATGCTCGTAGCATGTCTTCAAGAGTCTGTATCGTCCTTTCGCTCTGCCCATCGGTTTGTGGATGATAGGCAGTACTCATGTCTAGACGAGTTCCCAATGCTTGTTGTAATGTCTGCCAAAACCTTGAAACAAATCTACCATCCCTATCAGAGATAATAGAGATTGGTATTCCATGTCTGGAGATGACTTCCTTCAAATACAGTCGTGCTAACTTCTCCATCTTTTCATCTTCTCTTATTGGCAAGAAGTGTGCTGATTTGGTGAGACGATCAACTATTACCCAAATAGTATCAAAACCACTTGCAGTCCTTGGCAATTTAGTGATGAAATCCATGGTAATGTTTTCCCATTTCCATTCTGGGATTTCGGGTTGTTGAAGTAGACCTGATGGTTTCTGATGCTCTGCTTTGACCTTAGAACACGTCAAACATTCCCCTACGTATTTAGCAACATCGGATTTCATACCTGGCCACCAAAAATGTTTCTTGAGATCTTTGTACATCTTCCCCGTTCCAGGATGTATTGAGTATCTGGTTTTATGAGCTTCTCTAAGTACCATTTCTCTCATATCTCCAAATTTTGGTACCCAAATTCTTTCAACCCTATACCGGGTTCCGTCTTCCCGAATATTAAGATGCTTCTCCGATCCTTTGGGTATTTCATCCTTTAAATTTCCATCTTTTAAAACTCCTTGTTGCGCCTCCTTTATTTGAGTAGTAAGGTTATTGTGAATCATTATATTCATAGCTTTTACTCGAATGGGTTCTCTGTCCTTTCTACTCAAAGCGTCGGCTATCACATTCGCCTTCCCCGGGTGGTAACGAATCTCAAAGTCGTAATCATTCAACAATTCAATCCACTTGCACTGCCTCATGTTCAGTTGTTTCTGATTAAATATATGTTGAAGACTTTTGTGGTCGGTATATATAATACTTTTGACCCCATATAAGTAGTGCCTCCAAGTCTTTAATGCAAAAACAACAGCGCCTAATTCCAAATCGTGTGTCATATAATTTTGCTCGTGAATCTTCAATTGTCTAGACGCATAAGCAATTACCTTCGTTCATTGCATTAATACACAACCGAGGCCTTGCTTTGAGGCGTCACAATATATCACAAAATCATCATTCCCTTCAGGCAATGACAATATAGGTGCCGTAGTTAATTTTTTCTTCAACAATTGAAACGCTTTTTCTTGTTCATCCTTCCATTCAAATTTCTTCCCTTTATGCGTTAATGCAGTCAAGGGTTTGCTATTTTGGAAAAATCTTCGATGAATCTTGATGTAGTGCGAGGTGTATATAAAATAGCTATTAATTTTATCAGGAAATACTATTAAATACGATACAATTTTACACAAGATATTTATTTATTTAGAGAATGGATATACTTAAACCTTGCTACAACACTTATAGACAGTGTACCTAATCGTACAGTAGTGTAGTTTTTAGTAAGTCCGGTTCGTTCCACAGGGAAATCTTTAAACAAAGCTTAACGCTATATTAGTTTACTTTTATAAAAATACAAATATATATATATAAGTAATATTATTATTATAAAGGGGGGTTTTTACCGTTTAATGACCGGTTTGTCGATTTTAAAACTTTAGTCGCAGTTAAAACCAAATGTAAAATATTAAAAATAAATACAAGACTTAAATTAAAGCGTAAAGTAAATAACGATAATGAAATTGCGAATAATAAAAGTGCGATAAAATAAACTTGCGATAATTAAAAAGTACGATAATTAAAAGTGCAATTAAATACAATAACAATAAAAATGCGATAATTAGAAGTGCAATTAAATATAAAATAAAGGAAATTAAATATGAAATAAAAGAATTATGCTTATTTAAACTTCCATAATCATGATGTTTGACGTGTTGATTTTAGTTTTATGCCCATGGGTTAATTGTCCTTTGTCCTGGATTATTTAATATGTCCGTCTGGTTTTTGTCCATAACAGTCCATCAGTCATAAATATAAAGTGCGAGTATCCTCGTCAAATTATCCTTATACCCGAAGTTAAATATTCCAACTAATTGGGGACTTAAACTGTAACAAGATTTTAATACTTTGTTTAATAATTACACCAGGATGTCGACTGAGTGTAACCCAAGGTTTTAATATTTTGTTATCAATTATACCAAGTGTTCTTGTATATAATTTCACCCCTGTTTTAATTATTCTAGTGGCTATTAATCCATTCCCGTGTCCGGTTAAATGAACGATTGTTCGTACATATAAATACCCTGCCCATCGTGTCCGATCGAGTGTATATGGTAATTTATAGGGACGCCCAATTGTAAATCTTTATATTAACATTAACAAACTATCATTTAGTTAAACAAATATAAAGCCCATTAATAGCCCATAGTCTAATTTCCACAAGTGTCATTCTTTTGTCCAAACCCCAATTATGGTACAAAGCCCAATTACCCAATTTTAGTAATTAGCCCAACATCATGATTACTTCGGATTAAATAAGCATAATAATAACTTAGCTACGAGACATTAAATTAAAAAGGTTGAACATAACTTACAATGATTAAAAATAGCGTAGCGTTACACGGACAGAATTTCGACTTACACCCTTACAATATTCGCTAACATACCCTTATTATTAGGATTAAAAATTAAAATTAAAATTAAAATATAAATTATATATATATTTTTACGTATATATTGAGAGAGAGATAGATATTAGATGATGAAAAATGATCAGAATTCGGTTGGCTTTATAGGGAGTTTCAGAAATTGGGGCTCCGCGACTCGCGGCATTTTTTGCCTTCAAACTCCGTGAGTCGCGGAGTTTGAAATTACAGCTCACAAACTTTGGAGTCTTTCTTGCCGACGGATTTTTATTATTTATTATAATATATAAATAATTATAAGAATTATTTAAATATTATATTATATTTATGTGCATAGTTGACTTGTAATTTTTAGTCCGTTGCGTCGAGCGTTGAGAGTTGACTCTGGTCCCGGTTCCGGATTTTCGAACGTCCTTGCGTACAATTTAATATCTTGTACTTTGCGTTTTGAATCTTGTACTCTTGTAATTTCGAGACGTTTCTTATCAATAATTGGAACCTCTTTGATTGTATTTTGTACTTTTGAGCTTTTTGGTCGTTTGCGTCTTCAATTCGTCGAATCTGTCTTTTGTCTTCACCTTTTATTATTTAAACGAATATCACTTGTAAATAGAACAATTGCAACTGAAAGCTTGTCTTTCTTGAGGAATAATGCTATGAAATATATGTTCGTTTTTAGCATTATCAAATATTCCCACACTTGAGCGTTGCTTGTCCTCAAGCAATATCGTCTTGAAATACTAGAATCACTTCTTTATTCTTCACACTTTGTACATCAGTGATTTCTATACGGCGGTATAAACAATGGTAGTACCGATATGGTTTACCGTCCCACATGACTATAAAAATTTAGATCCATTAAGGAAATTGGATCTTTATGAAAACATTTGATCTTTTGAAAATTAAATCTAGTTTTTACCCTAGATAAGTTTTCCGGAATAACCCTTTACCGGTGTTTGCAAAATATTTTTGTGGGTTTGATGGGTTTCAAATTTGAAAATTTTAGCTCAAAACTTGTGGTTTTGTGTCACCCACTTGCTAACCTTGTATTTGGAAAGCAACATGTCCAGTTTACTTGTCCCGTATATTACCTTTCGGTAAACTACCGTCCGGTTGTAAAGGAAAGCGTTGAACAAGCAACTGTTAAGGCAATGTCCCCTGACATGCTTTTAATTATGGTCTATAACGTGTCGGACGCAATTACTATCCTTGGTAGGAGCAATAGTAAAGCTCATCCTTATAATTTTTCGGTCTGGCACAAGGTCCTGTCTTTGACCATGCTATGCAACCACCGTTCTTACAGTTGACACTCGATTTGGTTCAGGTGACCTAATGAATTCCAGGTGAAGTCCTAGGATTTTACGTTCAATGGTAATGAACGCATTGAAAATGGGTTTTCAGAAAACAAATCGGTTTATAATTTTGATCAAAATATTTTCTCGTTTAAGCTCGAGTTTAGATATCATTGAATTCCATGAGTTTGTAATTCTCAATCTTTAAGGTCAATCTCAAGGATTGAGTAATATCAGGCTTAAAAGCTGATTTTTGATCTTTTAAGGAGATTATCCTTTCTGGGGATCTGATTCATTAGTCTTATCAAGCTAATTTGCATGGTGCCCCCCCATTGTACGAGATAAATCCTTCTCATGGTTAGGATAAATCTGACCACTTGGTGACCCTGTTTAATGATGAGGTCCGTGGATTTCCTGCTGATTTTAGTGATGACTTTTCTAGATTTTTCGTCAACCTACAGCTGGTCTGGACGACAACTTCATGACCTAAATCAAGAAGTGCGTTTCTTTTTTGGAAGACTTTACTTCCTTTTAATGATGGAATTGATTCATCGTGTAGATCCATCTCTTCTTTTCTTTCATCGGGTAAAACAGTGTAGTTTAGTCCAAAGCAAAAGTATTTTCAGTTATTTGTACAAAAATATGTGACATATGTTTTGAATAACTTGGTAAATTTTCCCACACTTGGCTTTTATTTTCCTTTTTATCGTCCTCTATTCCATATTAAATGATATTTAACATTTTGGTTTGTTTCTCAATTTATGTCCTTTCCGAGGTAACAATAATTTCGGTGTTTAAAACCTAGTTTTATCGTTCATAAATATGTATAAACATGATTTTGAGTTCATTTAATTGAAAATTTTAAAATTTTTTACTAGAATTGGGTAGTCAGTATATAAGACTAGGGCTGTTCTTTATTATCAGAGAGCACTAGATTCTAATACAACTACTGCTTTACTAGTATTTCTAATGGTAACCCAGTGTTTAAGATAAAAATTTTAAAATCCGAAAGAATTTAACCCCTTCCCACACTTAAGATCTTGCAATGCCCTCATTTGCAAGAAATCAGTAACAATTTAAATTATTGAGGGTGATTTGTGTGAAAATGATTAAATTTTTACCAAAGTTTCCAAATAATTTGGCGTTTGTTTGCTGAATGATAAATGGTGCACATCATTTGTTCATTCCGTCTTGTTGTTATTTCACATATATTTTGCATCTTGTCGTCAAAATTAGTTGCTTTTGCTGAACTTAATGCCAGTCTTTGAAAATGCGTTGTTTTACCCTGTTGTGTACATAAGATAAACTGCAAACATATATACATATTTTTGAAGTTTGGTATATTACCCCACATTCAAAAATTATTAAAATCTAAGAATAAAAGTTAGAAAATTATAAAAACTATTACAATATTAACATAAGTATTAAACGTATCAACAATACAAATTACAAAATAAATAAAACTAAGTAGACTAGGGATGATACTGATACCAATAGGGGTTCCAAGCATAACCATAGGTGCTATAGAATGCTTCGGCAGGGTTATACGTAGGATACGGTGGCTGCATCTCTATAGACCAGGGAGGGAATATGGGTTTTGGGGTAGGAATATAGTTTCTACCTATATGTTGGCAATGAGCTATGATTTGGTTTTGATGAACTTGCCAATCTTCAAATGCTCTCTGTCTAGCATTTTCGTACTCCTGTGAAGCTATAAACCTTTGCATTTCTTGCATTTTATTTCCCCCTCCTACATTACCTTGCTGTTGGTTTCTCTCAACCTGTGGATGTCTACCATGGTACTGTACTGATAATGCTAAAAACGAACATATATTTCATAGCATTATTCCTCAAGAAAGACAAGCTTTTAGTTGCAATTGTTCTATTTACAAGTGATATTCGTTTGTATAATAAAAGGTGAAGACAAAAGACAGATTCGACGAATTTTAGACGCAAACGACCAAAAAGCTCAAAAGTACAAAAGACAATTAAAAAGGTTCCAATTATTGATAAGAAACGTCTCGAAATTACAAAAGTACAAGATTCAAAACGCAAAGTACAAGATATTAAATTGTACGCGAGGACGTTCGAAAATCCGGAACCGGGACCAGAGTCAACTCTTAACGCTCGACGCAACGGACTAAAAATTACAAGTTAACTATGTATATAAATATAATATAATATATAATTAATTATATTAATTATATATATATTATATTTATATATAAAAAACCGTCGGCAGAGAAAGACTCCAAGATGTGAGCTAGAATTTCAAACTCCGCGACTCGCGGAGTTTGAAGGCCAAAATGGCCGCGAGTCGTGGAGACCCAAAATGAAAAAATGCCTATAAAGCCAACCGAATTCTGAACGCAAAAAATAATCTATTTTCTCTCTTCTCTCATATATACGATATATATATATATATATATAATTTATATTTTAATTTTAATTTTAATTTTAATTCTAATAATAAGGGTATGTTAGCGAATGTTGTAAGGGTGTAAGTCGAAATTCTGTCGGTGTAACGCTACGCTATTTTTAATCATTGTAAGTTATGTTCAACCTTTTTACATTAATGTCTCGTAGCTAAGTTATTATTATGCTTATTTAAAACGAAGTAATCATGATGTTGGGCTAATTACTAAAATTGGGTAATTGGGCTTTGTACCATAATTGGGGTTTGGACAAAAGAACGACACTTGTGGAAATTAGACTATGGGCTATTAATGGGCTTTATATTTGTTTAACTAAATGATAGTTTGTTAATGTTAATATAAAGATTTACAATTGGGCGTCCCTATAAATTACCATATACACTCGATCGGACACGATGGGCGGGGTATTTATATGTACGAATAATCGTTCATTTAACCGGACACGGGAATGGATTAATAGCCACTAGAATAATTAAAACAGGGGTGAAATTACATTCAAGGGTAATTGGTGTAATTGTTAACAAAGTAGTAAAACCTTGGTTTACACGCAGTCGATAACCTGGTGTATTCATTAAACAAAGTATTAAAACCTTGTTACAATTCGAATCCCCAATTAGTTGGAATATTTAACTTCGGGTATAATAATAATTTGACAAGGACACTTGCACTTTATATTTATGACTGATGGACTGTTATGGACAAAAACCAGACGGACATATTAAATAATCCAGGACAAAGGACAATTAACCCATGGGCATAAAACTAAAATCAACACGTCAAACATCATGATTACGGAAGTTTAAATAAGCATAATTCTTTTATTTCATATTTAATTTCCTTTATTTTATATTTAATTGCACTTCTAATTATCGCACTTTTATTTATTGTTATTTAATCGCACTTTTAATTATCGTACTTTTTAATTATCGCAAGTTTATTTTATCGCACTTTTATTATTCGCAATTTCATTATCGTTATTTACTTTACGCTTTAAATTAAGTCTTGTATTTATTTTATATTTTACATTAGGTTTTAACTGCGACTAAAGTCTTAAAATCGACAAACCGGTCATTAAACGGTAAAAACCCCCCTTTATAATAATAATATTACTTATATATATTTGTATTTTTAATAAAAGTAAACTAATATAGCGTTGAGCTTTGTTTAAAGATTTCCCTGTGGAACGAACCAGACTTACTAAAAACTACACTACTGTACGATTAGGTACACTGCCTATAAGTGTTGTAGCAAGGTTTAAGTATATCCATTCTATAAATAAATAAATATCTTGTGTAAAATTGTATCGTATTTAATAGTATTTCCTGCTAAAATTAATAACTATTTTATATACACCTCGTACGACATCAAGTATTTTTGGCGCCGCTGCCGGGGAACTTATCTTAAACGCCGGAAGCGCAACGCTAATATAAAAAAAAAAAAGATTTTTAGTTAACTTTTATTAAAATTCGTTTTTGTAAAAATACGTGTTAATTATTCAAAAATATAAAAAGAAAAACAAAAATATAAGTATTTTTTTTTTAAAATATTTAAGTTTTATAAGTTTCTTTATTTTTATTTTAGTTTATAAAAATATAAGTTTTATTTTAAAATCTTTTATTTATTTAAAAACAGAAAACGGAAAATAAAAAAAAAATAAAGAAAAACGCGTAAAAATTCAAATCTGTCAGCTGAATTCTGGAACCCCGCGACTCGCGGGGTTTGAAGCATAAAATACCGCGACTCGCGGAGCCTTTCTGACAGGCGACAAAAAACCCTAATCCTGCATTAATTACGGGTTATTATTAATTATAATTATTATTTAACCCTAATTATTATTATTATTATTATTAGTTTTATTTTTACTTTTACTTTTTATTTATATATTTTAGTTAAATTAGTTTTATTAAATTTTAAAATTAGTAGTTTTATTAAAAAAATAATATAAAAATAATATTTTTATAAAAATTGTACTTTTTACAACTTTTTGTATATTTTTATATTTTGTCCCTTTTTAATCGTTGTAGCATAACTTTTGTATTTTTAGCTCATATTTAATTTTAAACTTAGTTTTTGCCATAGTCATTTTTACTCTTAGATTTTTTAGGCTTTGCCGTAGAATTTCTTAAGTGCTTTTTCTTTAGACTAAGATTTAGGTACTTTAGAATTTTGCGACGCCTTTTTAAGTTTTAGTTTCTTTTTAAGTTATTTCTATTTGGGATTTAGTTTTTCCTGTAAGCTTTAATATTTTTAGACCTTTTACTATGTATCAATTATCATTCCAATTAGTAATTTCAATTTGCGATTATAATTTTAAGTTAGTTGTAGTAATAAGATTAGGTTAGTCAAGTATTTTTAAGTTTTTATAAGTTTCTTTTCCGTCACCTTTTATTTTTCAACCATTTTTTTTTCTTTTTCTACCTTTTGCGACGAACTCTTTTTCTCTCTTATTTCTCGCTATTCTAGTTTTTAGGACTTAGAATTTTTTCTACTTCTTATCTAAATTTCTTAAAATTACGAAAATTTATTTTGAGTGGTTAAATTGATAGACATCAAAATTTTCTGGTTCGTAGTAATAGTTGGATTTGTACGTGGACCGGGTTATTGGAGCCAAACAGTCCTCAATTATATTGAGACCAAATGAATCCTGCCCCTCTGCTGCATCTTTTGGCTATTCAAAACGTGGGCAAAATCAGAAAAGTCTATTAATTGGATAACTTATTATAATTTTTCTTTCCTTTTAAAAACTAATAGGATATTCAGTGAATGCACCGAGCAAGACGTTCACCACCTTTTGTACGTTCACCACCTGTAACTAGATCAAGACATTTAGCAAATATAACCGCCGTTGATTTTTCTTTAGAATCGTCATCCAGTCAACCAAGTACTTCAGTTCAAATTTCCGATAATCCATTTTTTGAACCCAACATCACAATTGAGAATCCAGAGAATATTCAGGAACAGTTCGTAGATCCTGAACCATTAAACTTTCCTCCGGATCCACCAATCATTCAAACAGAGATTGTTGAGGAACGAACCATTAAAAAAGAATCATCTAGTGATACCGATTCAACAAATTCAATTATGGAGAATCTAGAACCTCTAAGTATGGAAGACCGAATGAGAGCTAAACGCACTGGCCAAGGTCACGCAATTACTCATCCAGACATTAATGCGCCAGATTATGAAATCAAAGGACAAATTCTACACATGGTGACTAATCAATGTCAATTTAGTGGTGCGCCGAAGGAAGATCCAAATGAACATCTACGTACCTTTAATAGAATCTGCACACTATTTAAAATACGAGAAGTGGAGGATGAACAGATATATCTCATGTTATTTCCCTGGACTTTAAAGGGAGAAGCCAAAGATTGGTTGGAATCGTTACCTGAAGGGGCGATTGATACATGGGATGTTTTAGTTGACAAATTTCTTAAACAATTCTTTCCTGCATCTAAAGCCGTAAGACTTCAAGCAGAAATTGTTACGTTCACACAGAAACCAAATGAAACTCTATATGAGGCGTGGACAAGATATGGAAAGTTATTAAGAGGATGTCCGCAACATGGTTTAGACACCTGTCAAATAGTACAAATATTCTACCGAGGATGCGACATCACTACAAGAAAAGACATAGATATAGCAGCTGGTGGTTCTATTATGAAGAAAACCGAAACTGATGCTTACAAAATTATTGATAATACTGCTTCCCACTCACATGAGTGGCACCAAGAAAAAGATATCATTAGATCATCTAAAGCAGCTAGAGCCGATTCTAGCCATGACTTAGATTCCATTTCCGCAAAGATAGATGCTGTGGAGAGACGAATGGAAAAGATGACTAAAGATATTCACTCAATACGAATTAGTTGTGAGCAGTGTGGAGGACCACATTTGACAAAAGATTGTCTCAGTATTGAATTAACAATGGAACAAAGAGAGAATATTTCATACATAAACCAAAGGCCTGGAAATAATTATCAGAATAATTATCAACCGCCAAGACCGATTTACAATCAAAACCAGAATTATAACCGAAATATTCCATACAACAACCAACAAGGTCCTAGCAATCAACAAGTATCCAATAATACTTACAATCAGCAAAGACCTAATTTTCAAAACAAACCACCACAACAAACCGATGATAAAAAGCCGAATTTAGAAGATATGATGACGAAGCTAGTTGAAACTCAAACGCAGTTTTTCACATCTCAGAAACAAACCAATGAACAAAATGCTCAAGCATTTAGAAATCAACAAGCTTCTATTCAAAATCTGGAACAAGAAGTAAGTAACGTAGCAAGGTTAATAGGTGAAAGAAAACCGGGAAGTCTACCTAGTGATACAAACGCTAACCCCCGGAATGAAACAGCTAAAGCCATTACCACAAGAAGTGGTACAACACTTAAATCACCTGAAATACCTGTAACTTCTGATGAAACTATTCCTACTCCACAAGAACCACAACCTGATCAAGATAAGGAAAAAGAACCGGTAGTTGAAAAGGTTAATGAAAATAACACAGTTAAGGATAAACCTTATGTTAAACCATACCAACCACCAATTCCTTACCCGAGTAAAATGAAGAAAGAAAAACTTGAAGCCGAGCAATCCAAATTCTTGGATATGTTTAAACAGATAAATGTAAATCTTCCTTTCATTGATGTGATTTCAGGAATGCCAAGATATGCTAAATTCTTAAAAGATCTAATCACAAATAGAAAGAAAATGGAAGAACTCTCGGCTGTTACTATGAATGCTAATTGTTCAGCAGTGCTGTTGAATAAGATACCAGAAAAACTATCTGATCCAGGAAGTTTCACAATTCCATGTTTTCTGGGTAGTCTTAGTTCAATAGAAGCATTGGCAGACTTAGGTGCTAGTATAAATCTAATGCCGTATTCACTATACGCTAAACTAGACCTTGGAGAATTGAAACCAACCAGAATAAGCATACAACTAGCCGATAGATCAATAAAATATCCTAGAGGGATAATGGAGAACATGCTAGTTAAAGTTGGTACTTTAGTATTTCCAGTAGATTTTGTTGTTTTGGACATGGAAGAAGATTCTCAAGTTCCTCTCATATTAGGAAGACCATTCTTAAACACGGCTAAAGCAATGATAGACGTGTTCGGTAAGAAACTGACCCTAAGTATAGAGGATGAGAGTGTTACCTTTTCAGTTGATAGAGCAATGCAACAACCACAATCTGCAGATGATACATGTTATTATATTCAAACTATAGATGCACATGCAGAATTATTAGAAGAATTTCCAGAATTACAAGGAACAGGAGAATGTTCTTTAGGAGAAGGTAATGAACCAATTGATGAAGCTGAAATGTTAGCTACACTTATAGCTAATGGATATGAACTAACAACAGAAGAAATTCAAATGCTAAAAGAAGAAGACAGATAACGATATAAATCATCGATAGAAGAACCTCCGAAATTAGAGTTAAAGCCACTTCCAAACCATTTGGAATACGCTTATTTACATGGTGAATCTGAATTACCTGTAATAATATCGTCTTCTCTTACTGAAAATGAGAAATCACAACTCATTTCTGTGTTGAAAGCTCATAAACCAGCCATTGCATGGAAGATTCATGATATTAAAGGAATAAGTCCTTCGTATTGCACACATAAAATCCTTATGGAAGAAGGTCATAAAACGTATGTGCAACGCCAACGAAGACTAAATCCTAATATGCAAGATGTAGTTAAGAAAGAGATTATTAAACTGCTAGATGCAGGTTTGATATATCCAATCTCTGATAGTCCATGGGTAAGCCCAGTTCAATGCGTACCTAAGAAGGGTGGCATGACTGTCATTACAAATGAGAAAAATGAGCTTATTCCTACTAGGACTGTAACAGGATGGCGTGTATGTATTGATTATAGAAAATTAAATGACGCCACCAGAAAAGATCACTTTCCCTTACCTTTCATAGATCAAATGTTGGAAAGATTAGCCGGAAATAGTTACTATTGTTTTCTAGATGGATTTTCCGGATATTTTCAAATTCCAATAGCACCCGAAGATCAAGAGAAAACCACATTCACGTGCCCTTATGGTACTTTTGCTTACAAACGCATGCCATTTGGACTTTGTAACGCCCCTGCAACCTTTCAAAGGTGTATGATGGCAATTTTTCACGACATGATAGAAGAATGCATGGAAGTATTCATGGATGACTTTTCAGTCTTCGGTGATACATTTAAATCATGTCTAGTTAATCTGGAACGAATGCTAATTAGATGCGAAAAATCAAATCTAGTACTTAATTGGGAGAAATGCCATTTCATGGTTAAAGAAGGCATCGTTCTTGGACATAAAATTTCAAAAGAAGGAATTGAAGTGGATAGAGCTAAAGTAGATGTAATTGCTAAACTTCCACATCCCACCAATGTTAGAGGAGTTAGGAGTTTTCTAGGGCATGCCGGTTTTTACCGACGTTTCATAAAAGATTTTTCTAAAATTGCCACTCCTATGAATAAACTCCTAGAAAAGGATGCGCCATTCATCTTTTCAGATGAATGTATCAAATCTTTTAATATTCTTAAAGAAAAACTCACTAATGCACCGATCATGATAACACCAAATTGGAATCTACCATTTGAACTAATGTGCGATGCAAGTGATTTTGCAATGGGGGCCGTTTTAGGACAAAGGATTGAAAAACGATTTCAACCTATATATTATGCTAGTAAGACGTTACAAGAAGCACAAACGAACTATACAACTACTGAAAAAGAACTCCTTGCTATTGTCTTTGCTTTTGACAAATTTCGATCATATCTCGTTCTAGCAAAAACGGTGGTCTATACCGACCATTCTGCTCTTAGATACCTATTTTCAAAATAAGATGCTAAACCAAGATTAATCCGTTGGATCTTACTCTTACAAGAGTTTGATATTGAAATCCGAGATAAAAGAGGAGCAGAAAATCTCGCCGCTGATCATCTTTCTCGTCTTGAAAATCCCGAATTAGAAGTTCTAAATGAATCGGCCATACAAGACAACTTTCCTGATGAATATCTATTGAAGATAGATTATAAAGAAATCCCATGGTTTGCAGACTATGCAAACTACTTAGTTTGTGGATTCCTTGAAAAAGGATTATCGTACCAAAGACGAAAGAAATTCTTCAGTGATATAAAACACTATTTCTGGGAAGATCCACATTTGTTTAAAAGTTGTCCCGATGGAATAATACGCCGATGTGTATTTGGAGATGAAGCTAGTAAAATTTTAAACCATTGTCACACAGGACCAACAGGAGGGCATTATGGGCCTCAACTAACAGCAAGAAAAGTTTATGAAGCTGGATTCTATTGGCCTACAATTTACAAAGACGCACACCTTCTTTGCAAATCTTGTGATGCATGTCAAAGGGCCGGAAAAATAAGTCAACGTGATGAAATGCCACAAAATGTCATCCAAGTATGTGAAGTATTTGACATTTGGGGTATTGACTTTATGGGTCCATTTCCAAAATCTCATAATAATCTATATATACTCGTAGCCATTGATTATGTATCTAAATGGGTGGAAGCACAAGCTCTCCCAACTAACGATGCACGAGTTGTAGTCAACTTTTTAAAACGTCTTTTTGCAAGGTTTGGAACACCGAAAGCTTTAATAAGTGATCGGGGTACTCATTTCTGTAATAATCAACTTGAGAAAGTTCTTAAAAGATATGGAGTAACTCATAAAATCTCCACCGCATATCATCCACAAACAAGTGGACAAGTTGAAAATACCAACCGAGCTTTAAAACGTATTCTAGAGAAAACCGTAGGATCAAATCCGAAGGAATGGTCCATTAAATTGGAGGATGCACTCTGGGCTTTTAGAACAGCCTACAAAACTCCAATTGGAACCACACCTTTTAGACTTGTTTATGGAAAAGCATGTCATCTTCCAGTAGAAATTGAAAACAAAGCATTTTGGGCTTTGAAGACATGTAATCTTGATTTACATGAAGCTGGACGTCTACGATTAAGTCAACTAAATGAATTAGAAGAATTAAGACATGAAGCATACGAAAATTCGTTAATCTATAAAGAAAGAACGAAGAAATGGCATGATAAAAGAATCAGAAGTTCAAAAGAATTTAAAGAAGGAGACAGAGTTCTTCTTTTCAATTCACGATTCAAGCTATTTCCTGGAAAATTGAAATCAAGATGGTCTGGACCATTCATAGTCAAAAGAGTTTTCCCATACGGAACGATAGAATTAATAAATTCAAATGGGATGGAATTTAAAGTTAATGGTCACAGAGTTAAACATTACATACATGGTCCGATGGAAGTCGACAACGAAGTTAATCACAATTTCGACACCACAGCTAACTAAGTGTGGGGAGAATCAAGTCTTTAAAGGATAATATGTATTTCTGTTAGAGTTAGATTGTCTGTTTTCGTGTAGTTCTCGAAAATGGAACACGTATGGTCTTTCCCTAGCAGACCCTAAAGAACTAGTCTTCTCCCCCCATTCTGAATTTTTATTTTTTTTAGGTTTTTACAAAATGAAGACTGCCTGTGAACTAAACCATGGTCTAATGCTACACGCTTTGATCACTAAACGTAATAATGACATACTACCGAGCGAAATAGTATCAGTAATCAGAGAAAGAATGGACGGAGTTAGAAAAGAATCCAGATGCGAAGATAATAAGTTACAATTTGGTAAAGGAAAATCAAAATCCGCAGCGAAAAGAAGAGCACGACACCTAGAACGATGTCACAAATGCGGAAAATGGTCACATGGAGGTAAATGTTCAAATAATCAAACCTATTCAAATACCGAATTTGTTACTTTATGCAGAGACGGACCGTTCATATGTTTAGAAGAAAAGACACTGAATGCTCGAGGTTACGCCTATGTAGCCATGGAAAATCAATTAAACCGACTATCTTATGAATGGAATAGATCATATAACTAAGAAACCTATTTCACAGGTATGTCTGTACAGTTTTTATTTTTATTTTTAACCTTTTGATAATAAACGCTAATTTGTTCGCTAAAAAGTATTAAATTGGTATTAAATAAAATTAGGTTTGGCGACCGAAATTATTGATATCATTCAAAAATTTATTACATCACTGCGAAATTTAACGTTTATTCTTAAGGTATAAATATCTTTAATCAATCAACCCAAAATATTTCAAAAATTCGTCATGAGTTAAATTAGGTCTTGGAACCGAAATTACTTTACCGAAAAGAGGGGCGCATATTTTTGATAATATTTGATTGATTAAAGTGGGATAAAAAGACAAAAAGATTTTTAAATTTATTTTTACCATGTTTTTAAAATTAATATTTAAATCTTAAATTAATATTGTAAACTTTGTAAAAACAATATATTTAAAATTGTAAATATTTGAAAAATTAATATAAGTTTGATATGAATTTATAAATTTTTAAATTAAGTTTGGTGTGAATTTTTAATTTTTAAAATATAAATTTTTAATTTTATGCATTTCAAATTTTAAGTTTGGTGTGAATTTTTAATATTAATTTTGAATTTCATATTTAAGTTGTGTGAATTTAAAAACAAAAATTTACTTTATCTCATTAATTTAAGAATATGATTTTTAAAATTCGTCGTAAGTTGAAGACTAGGTCTTTGAACCGAAATTGCTTTACCCGAGGGAGGGACGAGAACTTTTATTATCATTATTTTTAATCTTATTGAATTAGAGTATGCCAAAAACATTGAAAAAACCCAAAAATCTTAGCTTTTAAAACAATCGCTACAAAAAGACAAATTTTAAAATTTTGTCGAAGGACGGACTAGGACATCGATCCGAAACGACCTCGTCCTAAATAACAAGGGAAACAAAATTTTAAAATTAAGTACTTAATTGTTTCAAAAGTTAATGATTAAAAAAAAAAAAAAAAATATACCAAACTCCGCGAGTCGCGGAGTTTGGAGCTTAAATCTCCGCGAGTCGCGGAGAGACTAAAAACCGGAAAAAAATATAACTGCAGAACAGATCAGTCCCCAACCCAAAACAACAAAAACACAGCGAATTCTGCACCCGAAAAACCACCCAAAAACACCCCAAAAATCCCAATTTTTAACCGTTAATCACCAAATCTTTTGCTAAAATCATGTTGAGAAGGATGCTATCTAAGAATTACTCAAGAAAAACGGTAAATTTCTACACCTAAACACCATTTAATCCGAAATTTGGTGTTCTTGAGCTATTTTTTTCCACAATTTGATTTTGATGCTTTTTAGTGTAATTAGACTTAAATTGTTTATGTATTATGCTTGTATAACCTAGATTGATGCTGTTTAACATGATTAGAAGCCTTAAACTTCAAATTTTGAATAATCTAGGGTTTGTGTTCTTGAGCAAATTTGGGGCTTTTTGATATAAACAGGTTATGGCCGATTTTTGTCATGAATTGTTGCTAAATTGAGTAGTGTAACATGTCTAGGTAGTTAAATGATCCAAACTTTGAGCCTAAACATGATTTTGAGAATTAAAGTGGACTTTTTCAAGTCTAAAATTCATGAACTTGATTTTTGAAAGATAATGCCATTTGAGACTTGTTTAATTGCTAGTAATGATTATTTTAACATGTTATTTGAGTTGAATACTTATGAACTTGGCGAAAATTTTCGTATATGCTTATTTGAAAAAGTGTAGATTTGATAAAAATGTGAAAATAAGCTTAAGTTTGATATAAATTGATAATGTCATTGTAATTATTTTGATTGATGATTTTGCTGACACTAATGCATATTTGGATGCACAAAAATTGTGTTTGATGTGTTTTGCAGAATGAAAGGGGTGAATCTTCATCCCAAGCCAGCAATGCTCCTGCTGAGAATTTGGAACAACAGGAGGTGGATAACTACTACAAGCAGGATGTACCTCATCCAGTCATGACCTTTTCCGATATGCACTTGGAAGAGTTGCACCCGAACCTGAGATTTGACAGACTTTGGATAGATTATCCAAAATATCAACGGGGTTTGCATACTCTTCACTCTAAGGTTGTTGAGGTACCGAGGGTCATAGAATGGGGACCCTTAGAAGCTGTAGAATTGGCCGGGCCAATTAGGGAATTACTTGTACAGAGGTATGGTAATTCTTCTTTTAATGACTGGATATGTTTATTCACCATACGCAGACCTGTATATAAAGTATGGTGTGAAGAATTGTTATGTAGTATAGAGTTGAATGATCGGGTAGCTAGTTTAACCGATCGTTCTTTTATTAGATTTTTGTTAGGCGGTTCGATGCGCCACATGTCTTTACTGGACATGGCTCAGGCTTTACGTATATATACGCCTGAGGAGTTAGCGTCTACCGATTGTAGAGGATTGATACTAAACGGTAGAAAGATAGATGAGAATTTTGATACACACGGTGTGTGGAGTCAAATGACAAGTCATCACCGTTTCAAAGGGGGAAATTACTCTTATTTGGATATAGATAGAGCCGAATTAAGAGTGATACATAGGTTTTTAGCTAATTCGATTACACAAAGGGGTAAGAACAAAGAAAAAGTAAATGAACAGGATTTGTTTTACCATATGTGTATTCGAGACCCACAAAGCGCTGTAAGTATACCATATTGTGTGGGTTATTATTTATCAGCTATGGTTCGGGGGATGCGACCACATAGCATAATAGGAGGTGGTATTTTTATTACTTTGATTGGTGAATATCTCGGTGTAGATATAAGTCGGGGGGGATTATTACTAGAAGAGCCGGAACCCCGGGATACTATAGGTTTAAATGTATACCATGGTGCGAAAGTTTTGAAGAGGCGAAATAACACCGCAGTACGATACCATGGTAGACATCCACAGGTGGAGAGAAACCAGCAGCAAGGTAATGTAGGAGGGGGGAATGAGATGCAAGAAATGCATAGGTTTATAGCTTCTCAGGAATACGAAAATGCTAGACAGAGAGCATTTGAAGATTGGCAAGTTCATCAGAACCAGATCATAGCTCATTGCCAACATATAGGTAGAAACTATATTCCTACACCGAAACCCATCTTCCCTCCTTGGTCGATAGAGATGCAGCCACCATATCCTACGTATGACCCTGCCGAAGCATTCTATAGCACTTATGGTTATGCCTGGAACCCCTATTGGTACCAATATCATCCTTAGTTTACTTATTATTTTTATTTATTTTGTAATTTGTAATTATTGATACGTTTAATACTTTTGTTAATATTGTAATCATTTTTATAATTATCTAACTTTTATTCTTAGATTTTAATAATTTTTTGAATGTGGGGTAATATACCAAACTTCAAAAATATGTATATATGTTTGCAGTTTATCTTATGTACACAACAGGGTAAAACAACGCATTTTCAAAGACTGGCATTAAGTTCAGCAAAAGCAACTAATTTTGATGACAAGATGCAAAATATATGTGAAATAACAACAAGACGGAATGAACAAATGATGTGCACCATTTATCATTCAGCAAACAAACGCCAATATATTTGGAAACTTTGGTAAAAATTTAATCATTTTCACACAAATCACCCTCAATAATTTAAATTGTTACTGATTTCTTGCAAATGAGGGCATTGCAAGATCTTAAGTGTGGGAAGGGGTTAAATTCTTTCGGATTTTAAAAATTTTTACTTTATACACTTGGTTACCATTAAAAATACTAGTAAAGCAGTAGTTGTATTAGAATCTAGTGCTCTCTGATAAAAAAGAACAGCCCTAGTCTTATATACTGACTACCCAATTCTAGTAAAATTTTTCAAAATTTTCAATTAAATGAATTCAAATCATGTTTATACATATTTATGAACTATAAAACTAGGTTTTAACACCGAAATTATTGTTACCTCGGAAAGGACATAAATTGAGAAACAAACTAAAATGTTAAAATTCATTTAAAATGGAATAGAGGACGATAAAAAGGAAAATAAAAGCCAAGTGTGGGAAAATTTACCAAGTTATCTTAAACATATGTCACATATATCTGTAACAAATAACTGAAAATACTTTTGCTTTGGACTAAACTAAACTGTTTTACCCGATGAAAGAAAAGAAGAGATGGATCTACATGATGAATCAATTCCATCATTAAAAGGAAGTAAAGTCTTCCGAAAAAGAAACGCGCTTCTTGATTTAGGTCATGAAGTTGTCGTCCAGACCAGCTGTAGGTTGACGAAAAATCTAGAAAAGTCATCACTAAAATCAGCAGGAAATCCACGGACCTCAGCATTAAACAGGGTCGCCAAGTGGTTAGATTTATCCTAACCATGAGAAGGATTTATCTCGTACAATGGGGGGGCACCGTGCAAATTAGCTTGATAAGACTAATGAATCAGATCCCCAGAAAGGATAATCTCCTTAAAGATTAAAAATCAGCTTTTAAGACTGATATCACTCAATCCTAGAGATTGACCTTAAAGATTGAGAATTCAAACTCATGGAATTCAATGATATCTAAACTCGAGCTTGAACGAGAAAATATTTTGATCAAAATTATAAACCGATTTGTTTTCTGAAAACCCTATTTTCAATGCGTTCATTACCATTGAACGTAAAATCCTAGGAATTCACCTGGAATTCATTAGGTCACCTGAACTAAATCGGGTGTCAACCGTAAGAACGGTGGTTGCATAGCATGGTCAAAGACAGGACCTTGTGCCAGGCCGAAAAATTATAAGGGTGAGCTTTACTATTGCTCCTACCAAGGATAGTAATTGCGTCCGACACGTTATAGACCATAATCAAAAGCATGTCACGGGACATTGCCTTAACAGTTGCTTGTTCAACGCTTTCCTTTACAACCGGACGGTAGTTTACCGAAAGGTAATATACAGGACAAGTAAACTGGACGTGTTGCTTTCCAAATACAAGGTTAGCAAGTGGGTGACACAAAACCGCAAGTTTTGAGCTAAAATTTTCAAATCTGAAACCCACCAAACCCACAAAAATATTTTGCAAACACCGGTAAAGGGTTATTCCAGAAAACTTATCTAGGGTAAAAACTAGATTTCAAAAAAATCAAATGTTTTCATAAAGATCCAATTTCCTTAATGGATCTAAATTTTTATAGTCATGTGGGACTGTAAACCATATCGTTACTACCATTGTTTATACCGCCGTATAGAAATCACTGATGTACAAAGTGTGAAGAATAAAGAAGTGATTCTAGTATTTCAAGACAATATTGCTTGAGGACAAGCAACGCTCAAGTGTGGGAATATTTGATAATGCTAAAAACGAACATATATTTCATAGCATTATTCCTCAAGAAAGACAAGCTTTTAGTTGCAATTGTTCTATTTACAAGTGATATTCGTTTGTATAATAAAAGGTGAAGACAAAAGACAGATTCGACGAATTTTAGACGCAAACGACCAAAAAGCTCAAAAGTACAAAAGACAATCAAAAAGGTTCCAATTATTGATAAGAAACGTCTCGAAATTACAAAAGTACAAGATTCAAAACGCAAAGTACAAGATATTAAATTGTACGCGAGGACGTTCGAAAATCCGGAACCGGGACCAGAGTCAACTCTTAACGCTCGACGTAACGGACTAAAAATTACAAGTTAACTATGTATATAAATATAATATAATATATAATTAATTATATTAATTATATATATATTATATTTATATATAAAAAACCGTCGGCAGAGAAAGACTCCAAGATGTGAGCTGGAATTTCAAACTCCGCGACTCGCGGAGTTTGAAGGCCAAAATGGCCGCGAGTCGCGGAGACCCAAAATGAAAAAATGCCTATAAAGCCAACCGAATTCTGAACGCAAAAAATAATCTATTTTCTCTCTTCTCTCATATATACGATATATATATATATATATATATATATATATATATATATATATATATATATATATATATATATATATATATATATATATATATATATATATATATAATTTATATTTTAATTTTAATTTTAATTTTAATTCTAATAATAAGGGTATGTTAGCGAATGTTGTAAGGGTGTAAGTCGAAATTCTGTCCGTGTAACGCTACGCTATTTTTAATCATTGTAAGTTATGTTCAACCTTTTTACATTAATGTCTCGTAGCTAAGTTATTATTATGCTTATTTAAAACGAAGTAATCATGATGTTGGGCTAATTACTAAAATTGGGTAATTGGGCTTTGTACCATAATTGGGGTTTGGACAAAAGAACGACACTTGTGGAAATTAGACTATGGGCTATTAATGGGCTTTATATTTGTTTAACTAAATGATAGTTTGTTAATGTTAATATAAAGATTTACAATTGGGCGTCCCTATAAATTACCATATACACTCGATCGGACACGATGGGCGGGGTATTTATATGTACGAATAATCGTTCATTTAACCGGACACGGGAATGGATTAATAGCCACTAGAATAATTAAAACAGGGGTGAAATTACATTCAAGGGTAATTGGTGAGATGACCCGTCCCAATCCGTAAGGACGAATACAATAACATATGATTACATCGCGAGGTATTTGACCTCTATATGATACATTTTACAAACATTGCATTCGTTTTAAAAGAAAAGCTTTCATTTACATCGAAAGTTGACAGGCATGCATACCATTTCATAATATCCAAACTATAAATGACCTAATCTGTCATCTACTTAAATATAATCTTTAATGAACTTCAACGACTCGAATGCAACGTCTTTTGAAATATGTCATGAATGACTCCAAGTAATATCTTTAAAATCAGCTAATGCACAGCGGAAGATCTCTTTCAAACCTGAGAATAAACATGCTTTCAAGTGTCAACCAAAAGGTTGGTGAGTTCATCAGTTTATAGTAATCATTTCATTTTCATCATTTTAATAGACCACAAGATTTCATATTTCCAATTCTCATAAATAAACGTCCCATGCATAGAGACAAAAATATCATTCATATGGATTGAACACCTGGTAACCGACATTAACAATATGCATATAGAATATCCCCATCATTCCGGGATCCTCCTTCGGACATGATATAAATTTCGAAGTACTAAAGCATCCGGTACTTTGGATGGGGTTTGTTAGGCCCGATAGATCTATCTTTAGGATTCGCGTCAATTAGGGTGTCTGTTCCCTAATTCTTAGATTACCAGACTTTAATAAAAAGGGGCATATTCGATTTCGATAATTCAACCATAGAATGTAGTTTCACGTACTTGTGTCTATTTTGTAAATCATTTATAAAAATTGCGCATGTATTCTCAGCCCAAAAATATAAAGGGTAAAAAGGCAAATGAAACTCACCATACTGTATTTTGTAGTAAAAATACATATAACATCATTGAACAAGTGTAGGGTTGGCCTCGGATTCACGAACCTATATTAATTATATATATTTATATGACGGTCAATATTTGTCTAACAATTTAGGCCAAGTCATAGTGTACCACAATCCTAATGCTCGAGTCTGACTCAACAGTATAGTAACATGTTATATTACCCATGCTCAGTTAGGTCAAAAGTCAAAGGTTAAAGTAAAAACGAGGTCGCATGCAAAAATACAATAACTTATACAAAAAAAAGATTTTTCGGTCAAACATGACTAAACGACCACTTCAGCGATTTTTAGAAAAATTATCGGAACTCCGATTGATAAACGGTCCAAGGATAAAAGTTACACATTACCAAAAAGATTAAGCATAAATTTTACAGAAGTAAACTAAAACTAGACAACTCGTAGTTGCCAACGCGGTTTCGGCGTTTCAAAGTTAATTTTTCAGCTTTAATAAAATTTACAAAAGTGACCGAGTAGCCTACTTTGGAGATTTTTAGAAAATTCCTCGAAACTCGGATTGACAAACGGTCAAAGCCTTCAAATTCTCGTTACCACAAAGATATAACATGATTTTTGGTAAAAGTAAACATACATCAGGCCGACCATGACAACTGATACAAAACTGACATTTTTAATAAAAAGTTTCAGCTCTTTTTAGAATTTTAAAATGTGATCAAACAGTCAACATTGACGATTTTTAGAAAAATCGTCGAGACTCAAATTGACAAACGGCCAGAGTCGTTTGTTAGACCTTACAGCAAAGAATTCAGTGGTATTTTTGTTTTAATCTGAAACAACGCAGATCATCGAGAATTTCAGTTTCCGTATCGACGTTTCATCAAAATTTACAAAACTTCTTTTATCCATAACTTGACAACCGTTCAACGAAACGAGACGTGCTTTATATGAAAATTCATCTACTCGACGAGTAGAATCCAAATAACCACTTTTTATTACCCAGAAAATTAGTTCACTAATTATTAACAGCATTTTTAATTACGAAATTAATTGTTTAATTCATAACTTTCTAACCGTTCATCGAATTCATTCGATATCTAAATGAAAAGTTCTTAATTTTTCGCTAGCTTTCCAATGACATGCATATCTTATACCTTATTTCATCCCTAGTATAACAACCTTTAAGATTCAACATAACCTATCTAAGGGCAATATCAAATATACAAGCATGCATAATCCTATATTCTCGAGCACTAGTCAGGGATACACTATTAGTAAATAAAAGTTAAGTTATGAGTGCTCACGTATCAATATTGAGATTCAATACTGTAGGAAAGGTACGTAGACGCGACGGAGACGATAACTACCAATTTGACCTCAAGGGCATACCCATGAACCATACCCATTACCTCCATAGCCATAACCCATAATTTCCTTAGCCCTATCCTACTCATAAAACTTGTCTTGAAATGACCCGCTCATGACCTCGTCGTAATATTTTATGTATAAATACTACTAATAATAATACTCCTAACTATAATATTAACCTTATTAATAATAATAATAATAATAATAATAATAATAATAATATAAATAATAATAATAATAATAATGATGCAGAAGAGAATATGAGTATGTTTGTGTGTAAATTCATAACCAATTGATCGATCTTTATAGAAAGTGGTTGGCCAAGTTATTCATGCAATCACATATTACAGCTCATGAATCTTAACTTTTTCCTACCGACACCCCGTTCTTTATATCTATGCTATATGATACGTAATATATATATATATTATTTAATATATATTATATTTAATCTTTAGAATTAATTAAATATTATATTATATTTACGCTCATGGTAAAAATATAATTTTTACAAAAATGACACGGTCGTGGTCTCACGACTCATGTACCACTTTCTGTTTTTCGGGCGCACTTTCGTACGTTTAGAAAACTAGCCTTTTACGTTACGTGACGTGTACCTTTTACAAAAAAATAGACTTACTCTTCAATAAATTACCTTTATAAAAATATAACTTATAAAATTGAGCGTTGTGATCATTTACTTCCATAATTCAAAGCCTCGTTGTTTATCAAAATATTTTATTTTAAAATTAAACGTTTTGTGACATGTACCTTTATTAATAACTACACTTAAATTAATTAAAAACTAACCCACTCAGAGTGTAACTTAATCTTTTGAGTGTTTTGGTCATTTACTTTTATAAATCGTAGTCTCGTTATTTATCAAAGCAAATTTATTAATATTAGTGTAAATCAAAATGTTTCAATGATTAATTAAGATATCAAAATATATACCTAATATGTAGGTTTGTTATATTTATTTAATAATACAATAATTAGATTTTTTTCCAAAACTAATAATAGTTTAAAAGTTTATTTTAAATTCGTTTAGAAAAGCTTATAACACGTAACGTTTACACTTTAAAACTTATGTCGATATAATTCATTTATGCGCCAACGTTTTCCTTAAACTTTCTAAATAAAAAATTTTAATATCGATCGAATCAAATAACCAGGTTCTATTATATCGAAAAACGTTTTCGTACGTTTGAAAATAATTCAAACTAATATTATAGAATTCATTTCTCCACTAGCTTTTGTCTAACTCCCAATAAGTGATACTTTGTTCTTACTTGTAAATCACTTTACCATTTATTCCGAATACCGTTAAAAAAGTAAGGGTTTCCTAATTCAAAGTGGACCTCATAACAGAGACTCATAATCAAAGTTCAATGTATCCGATAATTCAATCATTTGATATTATCTTTTAATCTCGTCGATAAACTTACATCGAACAAATACGTTCATGTAAAGTATTATTCATTCAATACCTTGATAGCATTTCCAAATTCATAAAAAAAATAGATTTCATATCTTATATTCATAATAACTAATCCGTTCAATGTTTCATTAATATAACTCAATTTAAAATCAGACATATGTATATGTATATGTATATATTTATTTACACATAATTGTTCGTGAATCATTTGGCATGGTCAAAGGATATTTGATTACAGAAATATAGTTTCAAAACTTTCGAGACTCAACATTACAGATTTTGCTTATCGTGTCGGATATATATAAAGATTAAAGTTTAAATTTGATCGGAAATTTCCGGGTCATCACATTACCTACCCGTTAAAAGAAATTTCGTCCCGAAATTTGATCGAGGTCGTCATGGCTAACTAATAAAATGTTTTCATGACGAATATGAATCGATAATAGAGTTTTATCATAATTGAGTGATATAGATAAAACGATTTGTTTTTGTGAAAAGCACGAATGAAGCTATCACCTAAGAGTGAAAATGAATAAATGCAGGTTTGACCTAACAGGTGGCGTAGTCAAGATTGATTTCCGAAATTTAAGGAATTTAGAAGAAGATCTCCATAATAAGATTTGATTCGTCGGTAATTAAGGAGATTAGGATCCTCTTTGGTTATACGCGATAATCTGCTTTGATTGCTCTGTCTATAAATCCACCCCCTTCGTTTCCTTACAACTCACACCTTCTATTATTTCTTCCTCAATTCATACTTTAAAGTATTTATTAATATGCTCCATCCCATCCTGATCCTTGATATCCTCTTAACTTTCATATCTGTCATTCTTCTTTTTAATCTTCCACCGGAAGAATCTATTTACTTCTACTATACTCTTGGGTTTATAGTTTTTCTAGTCCTCCCGTGTCTTTATATTGCTATTTGCATTGACATCTACGGTTTATAATTTACGGGTGATTGTTGGGTTTTATACCTTCCCTTATACTTCGATGTCCCTGCTTCTGTCTTCTATAATCATTGTCATCCATAGTTAATGCTCCCTTCTATTTGTTGCGATCTATACTCCAATTTCTGTTTCGGAGCTTTGTCCTTTCGTTTCTTCTTCTTGCGATTAAATAGCTCTTGTAATGGTCCAGAATTCGTAGGTATGGATTTCAGAATGAACACAGTAATTGTTCTAAGAAGGATAGGGTAATGGTAAATCCTGATTTGTTAAATTACCAGAATACCCTAAAAAAAAGACCGAATCATCAAGAAATATTTTCTTGATATATTTAGAGATTTGATAGAATGTAAGAGTCGTGTAAATGGTACATGATGACGGTATGTCCTGTGAATCATCACATCCATTAGAAACTTAGCATGAATTACCGTAATATAATGACGTTGATCAAGTGTCATTATATTATACTAACTCATGTATCAGTTCCCAACACTACTTCAAAAACATTCATATTCGAATTTTTTTATTTTTTTCAGAATTTAGAAACTAACACTGTTTCTTTTATGTTGCAGATATTACGGAGAGATAAATGATACTTGATAAGAATAGTTGTGAAAATATCTCCAAAGATATGGAGAATATGTATAATGGAAGATACGAAGATATCTTATAACATTTAAGATATGATGATGAAGAAGAATATCTGTCTGTGAAGGTTTAGAATAAGAAGTAAGGTGTTTGCTAACGAGTTCAGCAGGCACTGATTTATTTAGATCCTTTGAAGGCAGATTCAGTCTCTATGATTTGTCCACGGCTTCCCTCATACTTTGCTCAATCCGTTTTTCAGTACCAAATCCTTTCTTTTTCTGAGCTTTACCAACTCACTATCTTTTATCATCAAAATTTTGACCGTTTAAACCTTCTACCATTTTTATGTTTCCTCTGCATTTAATGCTATAATATCTGAATCTCTGGTTATCAATCCGAGGTGGGTTCAGAAGAATCGTGTTTCAGATGATTAAACGCTGGTGGTAATATGGTGGAATATGAAAGGTTCCCCAGTAATAATGACGAAAGAGCAACGTATCTATCGGGGTTATAATAAGACTAGTCCGACTGAGAAATCGAAATTGACTTGCTGGAGCTGTGACAAAATTGGCTACTTTGAAAAGAAATCGAAGTGTTGTTTTTGCTAATAAATGCTAAAGAATTCGACGAGGGTACGTGTTAAACTACGACTTTGGTTTCGAGAGCTTTTCAGGTACAAGACTTCGGATAATGTGTGGTTGGATCATCATCTCGATTGTTCAATGTTTGAAGTGTCTTCCAGGATTTCGAAGGGTTTTAAATGCAGATTGTCATAGTCAATATCCAAATGATAAAATCGTCCTGATTCCCGAATGAATTTCATCTATTTCTGAGTGTTACGAATAAAAGTGATGTTCTGTCACAGTTTTGAATTCAAAGTATGACTTTGATAGATGTAGGAATTCTAAGAGTGATGTCTTCTGTTAAATCTTGACTTGAATTTTTTTTTGATTTGTCAAAATTAGAATATGTAATCAAATTTGGATGAGAATAGTTATTTTGATTTTTACGAAAGAATGTATATTGTTGAGAGAGTAGTGAATACAGTTGGTGATTGCTGAATCAGATTCAAAGAATGTAACATATTAATTGTGAATTTAGACATCTCTCGGGTATTACCTACCCGTTAAAAAAATTCACAAATAATGTTTTGAATAAGAATTTTCATTACAGTCCTTATGAAAATATATGTGAATAGATTTTCTTCAGATGTAATACAGATTCAATGAGTTTAAATCATACTAAGCTCATTTGATTTTTAGATTGAATTAGAAATGAAATTTTTTTTTTTTTTTTTTTTTTTAAAACATTAGAGATTTCATAATCTTTGCGGAGTATTTCACTAATGTAGTCAATACTTCAATATTTATTCTTATTGATATTCTTCAGTGAAGGATGTTGACGCTTGAAGAATTCTTGCGAACTTTGCAAAGTACGATTGATGTTTTCTAGAAAGTTTCGAGTGCATCGAAGATGAAAGTGTAAAATCAAACATGTTATTGAATGATACACTTGACTTATTATGAGACGGAATTCATTGAATTGAAGCAGAGATTGTGGTTAACAATGATGAAATTGTTAACGAATAATGTACATCATAGCATATTAGTAATATGAATTAACCGGATAGTTAAGTTCCATACATAATAGCTTAGTACAGAAAGATTTATTATGGTTAATTTTTTTTTTTTTTTATATATATATATATATATAGGATATACATATAAATTCTTTGGAGGAACTGAGTTAATACTTCATAACTCGTTGATATAATATACTCGTTATTAATTCGTAATGATTTCCACAGTGATTCTTGAACTGGCGAAGCTTGTGAGGTTGGAGGTGTTGACGATTCTCACTATGTTGACAGCATTTGACTGTGTTGGTGAGGCTATTGGTACTGCTGATGTTGTTGGTAAAACAAGTCTAGCTTGTACCTTACGCACTAGTCTTGTTAGGGTTTCGGTTCTTCTCTCTATCATCTCTGTCCACTCATCTAGTTTTTGGTTAAGGCTGAGATAGATAATCTCTAAAACTTTAGAGATTACATAATCACCACAGAATGTTTCTCCGATGAAGTTATGAATCAATACTTCATCATTTGTTGTTGTTGGTACTCCTTGGTATCTTTGGTGCGTGTGACGTTGATATCATATATATAGATTGGGATATTGAGGTGTGTGATGCATATGTGATTGTTGGTGGTGGTAATGATCCTGTTATTGATGGTGGTGTTGTTGATGCCGGTGATGCTGCTGGTGCTTAGGGTATTGAGGCTTGCGATGTTGATGTTACTGGCGGTACTGATTATGCTGCTGGTGCTGCTGATGGTGTTTGTAATCCTTGCACCATAAGCTCCAAAGTCGTCACACGAGCACGAAGTTCATTAACTTCTGATAGTATACCGGGATGATTGTTGGTTGGGACGAGCGGATAAATAAAATCTAGAATTTGATGTAGTATATAATCGTGACGAGATACTCTGGAAATGAGAGAGAAAATGGTTTCACGAACAGGTTCGCCGGTAAGTGCTTCAGTTTCATCGCCAAGAGGGTAATGTGGTGGATGGAAAGGATCACCTTCTTCTTGTCTCCAATAATTGAGGAGGCTACGAACCCATCCCCATTTCATCCAGAATAGATGATGACTGATTGGTTGATCTATTCCGGTCACACTGTTTTCGGAGCTCGAATGGAAATCCATATCGACATAGCTATCGAAATCTGAGGAGTTCGAACTGGTTGAGGGATCCATCTTGTATGATTAGGGAAAGAATTTTGTTATGAAATAGATTATAGGAATTAGATTTGATATTCTTCAATACATAATTTACATATGTATATATATTATCAAAATCCCATAAATTACGGAAGAAACTTTGAAAGATGTCAGTCAAAGTTCACAGTAACAGATATGCCAGGATAAGATTTCGTCTATACACTATTATGCAATAAATGCAAGAAAACGCGTATAGACTAAAGAATGATAATCAGGTAATTTCCTAAGGATGGTAAGTAGATGATTTCCGACTAAATGATAAGCAAAACTTTTGACATGCAGACACGGTCGAAGTCCAGACTCACTAATGCATCTAAACAACTATCAGTTAGACACACTAATGCAAGACCTGGTTCGCTAAGACCACCGCTCTGATACCACATGAGATGACCCGTCCCAATCCGTAAGGACGAATACAATAACATATGATTACATCGCGAGGTATTTGACCTCTATATGATACATTTTACAAACATTGCATTCGTTTTAAAAGAAAAGCTTTCATTTACATCGAAAGTTGACAGGCATGCATACCATTTCATAATATCCAAACTATAAATGACCTAATCTGTCATCTACTTAAATATAATCTTTAATGAACTTCAACGACTCGAATGCAACGTCTTTTGAAATATGTCATGAATGACTCCAAGTAATATCTTTAAAATCAGCTAATGCACAGCGGAAGATCTCTTTCAAACCTGAGAATAAACATGCTTTCAAGTGTCAACCAAAAGGTTGGTGAGTTCATCAGTTTATAGTAATCATTTCATTTTCATCATTTTAATAGACCACAAGATTTCATATTTCCAATTCTCATAAATAAACGTCCCATGCATAGAGACAAAAATATCATTCATATGGATTGAACACCTGGTAACCGACATTAACAATATGCATATAGAATATCCCCATCATTCCGGGATCCTCCTTCGGACATGATATAAATTTCGAAGTACTAAAGCATCCGGTACTTTGGATGGGGTTTGTTAGGCCCGATAGATCTATCTTTAGGATTCGCGTCAATTAGGGTGTCTGTTCCCTAATTCTTAGATTACCAGACTTTAATAAAAAGGGGCATATTCGATTTCGATAATTCAACCATAGAATGTAGTTTCACGTACTTGTGTCTATTTTGTAAATCATTTATAAAAATTGCGCATGTATTCTCAGCCCAAAAATATAAAGGGTAAAAAGGCAAATGAAACTCACCATACTGTATTTTGTAGTAAAAATACATATAACATCATTGAACAAGTGTAGGGTTGGCCTCGGATTCACGAACCTATATTAATTATATATATTTATATGACGGTCAATATTTGTCTAACAATTTAGGCCAAGTCATAGTGTACCACAATCCTAATGCTCGAGTCTGACTCAACAGTATAGTAACATGTTATATTACCCATGCTCAGTTAGGTCAAAAGTCAAAGGTTAAAGTAAAAACGAGGTCGCATGCAAAAATACAATAACTTATACAAAAAAAAGATTTTTCGGTCAAACATGACTAAACGACCACTTCAGCGATTTTTAGAAAAATTATCGGAACTCCGATTGATAAACGGTCCAAGGATAAAAGTTACACATTACCAAAAAGATTAAGCATAAATTTTACAGAAGTAAACTAAAACTAGACAACTCGTAGTTGCCAACGCGGTTTCGGCGTTTCAAAGTTAATTTTTCAGCTTTAATAAAATTTACAAAAGTGACCGAGTAGCCTACTTTGGAGATTTTTAGAAAATTCCTCGAAACTCGGATTGACAAACGGTCAAAGCCTTCAAATTCTCGTTACCACAAAGATATAACATGATTTTTGGTAAAAGTAAACATACATCAGGCCGACCATGACAACTGATACAAAACTGACATTTTTAATAAAAAGTTTCAGCTCTTTTTAGAATTTTAAAATGTGATCAAACAGTCAACATTGACGATTTTTAGAAAAATCGTCGAGACTCAAATTGACAAACGGCCAGAGTCGTTTGTTAGACCTTACAGCAAAGAATTCAGTGGTATTTTTGTTTTAATCTGAAACAACGCAGATCATCGAGAATTTCAGTTTCCGTATCGACGTTTCATCAAAATTTACAAAACTTCTTTTATCCATAACTTGACAACCGTTCAACGAAACGAGACGTGCTTTATATGAAAATTCATCTACTCGACGAGTAGAATCCAAATAACCACTTTTTATTACCCAGAAAATTAGTTCACTAATTATTAACAGCATTTTTAATTACGAAATTAATTGTTTAATTCATAACTTTCTAACCGTTCATCGAATTCATTCGATATCTAAATGAAAAGTTCTTAATTTTTCGCTAGCTTTCCAATGACATGCATATCTTATACCTTATTTCATCCCTAGTATAACAACCTTTAAGATTCAACATAACCTATCTAAGGGCAATATCAAATATACAAGCATGCATAATCCTATATTCTCGAGCACTAGTCAGGGATACACTATTAGTAAATAAAAGTTAAGTTATGAGTGCTCACGTATCAATATTGAGATTCAATACTGTAGGAAAGGTACGTAGACGCGACGGAGACGATAACTACCAATTTGACCTCAAGGGCATACCCATGAACCATACCCATTACCTCCATAGCCATAACCCATAATTTCCTTAGCCCTATCCTACTCATAAAACTTGTCTTGAAATGACCCGCTCATGACCTCGTCGTAATATTTTATGTATAAATACTACTAATAATAATACTCCTAACTATAATATTAACCTTATTAATAATAATAATAATAATAATAATAATAATAATAATATAAATAATAATAATAATAATAATGATGCAGAAGAGAATATGAGTATGTTTGTGTGTAAATTCATAACCAATTGATCGATCTTTATAGAAAGTGGTTGGCCAAGTTATTCATGCAATCACATATTACAGCTCATGAATCTTAACTTTTTCCTACCGACACCCCGTTCTTTATATCTATGCTATATGATACGTAATATATATATATATTATTTAATATATATTATATTTAATCTTTAGAATTAATTAAATATTATATTATATTTACGCTCATGGTAAAAATATAATTTTTACAAAAATGACACGGTCGTGGTCTCACGACTCATGTACCACTTTCTGTTTTTCGGGCGCACTTTCGTACGTTTAGAAAACTAGCCTTTTACGTTACGTGACGTGTACCTTTTACAAAAAAATAGACTTACTCTTCAATAAATTACCTTTATAAAAATATAACTTATAAAATTGAGCGTTGTGATCATTTACTTCCATAATTCAAAGCCTCGTTGTTTATCAAAATATTTTATTTTAAAATTAAACGTTTTGTGACATGTACCTTTATTAATAACTACACTTAAATTAATTAAAAACTAACCCACTCAGAGTGTAACTTAATCTTTTGAGTGTTTTGGTCATTTACTTTTATAAATCGTAGTCTCGTTATTTATCAAAGCAAATTTATTAATATTAGTGTAAATCAAAATGTTTCAATGATTAATTAAGATATCAAAATATATACCTAATATGTAGGTTTGTTATATTTATTTAATAATACAATAATTAGATTTTTTTCCAAAACTAATAATAGTTTAAAAGTTTATTTTAAATTCGTTTAGAAAAGCTTATAACACGTAACGTTTACACTTTAAAACTTATGTCGATATAATTCATTTATGCGCCAACGTTTTCCTTAAACTTTCTAAATAAAAAATTTTAATATCGATCGAATCAAATAACCAGGTTCTATTATATCGAAAAACGTTTTCGTACGTTTGAAAATAATTCAAACTAATATTATAGAATTCATTTCTCCACTAGCTTTTGTCTAACTCCCAATAAGTGATACTTTGTTCTTACTTGTAAATCACTTTACCATTTATTCCGAATACCGTTAAAAAAGTAAGGGTTTCCTAATTCAAAGTGGACCTCATAACAGAGACTCATAATCAAAGTTCAATGTATCCGATAATTCAATCATTTGATATTATCTTTTAATCTCGTCGATAAACTTACATCGAACAAATACGTTCATGTAAAGTATTATTCATTCAATACCTTGATAGCATTTCCAAATTCATAAAAAAAATAGATTTCATATCTTATATTCATAATAACTAATCCGTTCAATGTTTCATTAATATAACTCAATTTAAAATCAGACATATGTATATGTATATGTATATATTTATTTACACATAATTGTTCGTGAATCATTTGGCATGGTCAAAGGATATTTGATTACAGAAATATAGTTTCAAAACTTTCGAGACTCAACATTACAGATTTTGCTTATCGTGTCGGATATATATAAAGATTAAAGTTTAAATTTGATCGGAAATTTCCGGGTCATCACAATTGGTGTAATTGTTAACAAAGTAGTAAAACCTTGGTTTACACGCAGTCGATAACCTGGTGTATTCATTAAACAAAGTATTAAAACCTTGTTACAATTCGAATCCCCATTTAGTTGGAATATTTAACTTCGGGTATAATAATAATTTGACAAGGACACTTGCACTTTATATTTATGACTGATGGACTGTTATGGACAAAAACCAGACGGACATATTAAATAATCCAGGACAAAGGACAATTAACCCATGGGCATAAAACTAAAATCAACACGTCAAACATCATGATTACGGAAGTTTAAATAAGCATAATTCTTTTATTTCATATTTAATTTCCTTTATTTTATATTTAATTGCACTTCTAATTATCGCACTTTTATTTATTGTTATTTAATCGCACTTTTAATTATCGTACTTTTTAATTATCGCAATTTTATTTTATCGCACTTTTATTATTCGCAATTTCATTATCGTTATTTACTTTACGCTTTAAATTAAGTCTTGTATTTATTTTATATTTTACATTAGGTTTTAACTGCGACTAAAGTCTTAAAATCGACAAACCGGTCATTAAACGGTAAAAACCCCCCTTTATAATAATAATATTACTTATATATATTTGTATTTTTAATAAAAGTAAACTAATATAGCGTTGAGCTTTGTTTAAAGATTTCCCTGTGGAACGAACCGGACTTACTAAAAACTACACTACTGTACGATTAGGTACACTGCCTATAAGTGTTGTAGCAAGGTTTAAGTATATCCATTCTATAAATAAATAAATATCTTGTGTAAAATTGTATCGTATTTAATAGTATTTCCTGCTAAAATTAATAACTATTTTATATACACCTCGTACGACATCATGTACTGCGGCGTTATTTCGCCTCTTCAAAACTTTCGCACCATGGTATACATTTAAACCTATAGTATCGCGGGGTTCTGGTTCTTCGACTAATAATCCCCCCCGACTTATATCCACACCGAGATATTCAGCAATCAAAGTAATAAAAATACCACCTCCTATTATGCTATGCGGTCTCATCCCCCTAACCATAGCTGATAAATAATAACCTACACAATAAGGTATACTTACAGTGCTTTGTGGGTCTCGAATACACATATGGTAAAACAAATCCTGTTCATTTACCTTTTCCTTGTTCTTACCTCTTTGTGTAATCGAATTTGCTAAAAACCTATGAATTACTCTTAATTCAGCTCTATCTATATCCAAATAAGAGTAATTTCCTCCTTTGAATCGGTGATGGCTTGTCATTTGACTCCATACACCGTGTGTATCAAAATTTTCATCTATCTTTCTACCATTTAGTATCAACCCTCTACAATCGGCAGATGCTAACTCCTCAGGCGTATATATACGTAAAGCCTGAGCCATATCTAGTAAAGACATGTGGCGCATCAAACCTCCTAACAAAAATCTAATAAAAGATCGATCAGTTAAACTAGCTACCCGATCATTTAATTCTATACTACACAACAATTCTTCATACCATACTTTATATACAGGTCTACGCATGGTGAATAAACGTACCCAGTCATTAAAAGTAGAATTACCATACCTCTGTACAAGTAATTCCCTAATTGGCCCGGCCAATTCTACAGCTTCTAATGGTCCCCATTCTATGACCCTAGGTACCTCAACAACTTTAGAATGAAGAGTATGCAAACCCCTTTGATACTTTGGATAATCTATCCAAAGTCTGTCAAATCTCAGGTTCGGATGCAAATCTTCCAAGTGCATATCAGAAAATGTCATGACTGGATGAGGTATATCTTGCTTGTAGTAGTTATCCACCTCCTGTTGTTCCGCATTCTCAGCAGGAGCATTGCGAGCTTGGGATGAAGATTCACCCCTTTCAGTCTGCAAAACACATCAAACACAATTTTTGTGCATCCAAATATGCATTAGTGTCAGCAAAATCATCAATCAAAATAATTACAATGACATGATCAATTTATATCAAACTTAAGCTCATTTTCACATTTTTATCAAATCTACACTTTTTCAAATAAGCATATACGAAAATGTTCGCCAAGTTCATAAGCATTCAACTCAAATAACATGTCAAAATAATCATTACTAGCAATTAAACAAGTTTCAAATGGCATTATCTCTCAAAAATCAAGTTCATGAATTTTAGACTTGAAAAAGTCCACTTTAATTCTCAAAATCATGTTTAGGCTCAAAGTTTGGATCATTTAACTACCTAAACATGTTACACTACTTAATTTAGCAACAATTCATGACAAAAATCGGCCATAACCTGTTTATATCAAAAAGCCCCAAATTTGCTCAAGAACACAAACCCTAGATTACTCAAAATTTGAAGTTTAAGGCTTCTAATCATGTTAAATAGCATCAATCTAGGTTATACAAGCATAATACATAAACAATTTAAGCATAATTACACTAAAAAGCATCAAAATCAAATTGGGGAAAAAAATTGCTCAAGAACACTAATTTCGGATTAAATGGTGTTTAGGTGTAGAAATTTTCCGTTTTTCTTGAGTAATTCCTTGATAGCATCCTTCTCAACATGATTTTAGTAAAAGATTTGATGATTAACGGTTAAAAATTGTGATTTTGGGGGTATTTTTGCGTGTTTTTTCGAGGGTTATTTTCGCAGTTTTTTTTTCTGTGGTGTGTGGTTTGAAACTGATCAGTTCGTTCAGCTTTATTTTTTTTTTCTGTAATTTAGTCCCTCCGCGACTCGCGGTATTTGGACCCTTCAAACTCCGCGACTCGCGGAGTTTTTTTTTTTTTTTTTTTTGTTTTTTTTATAACATCTTATACTAATTAAAACAATTAAGTAATTAATTTTAAAATTTTGTTTCCCTTGTTATTTAGGACGAGGTCGTTTCGGATCGATGTCCTAGTCCGTCCCTCGACAAAATTTTAAAATTTGTCTTTTTGTAGCGATTGTTTTAAAAGCTAAGATTTTTGGTTTTTTTTTTATGTTTTTGACATACTTTAATTCAATAAGTAAAAAAAATAATGATAATAAAAGTTCTCGTCCCTCCCTCGGGTAAAGCAATTTCGGTTCAACAACCTAGTCTTCAACTTACGACGAATTTTAAAAATCATATTTTTAACTTAATGAGATAAAGTAAATTTTTGTTTTTAAATTCACACAATTTAAATATAAAATTCAAAATTAATATTAAAAATTCACACCAAACTTAAAATTTGAAATGCATTAAAAATTCATATTTTTTTAAAAATAAAAAAAAATTCACACCAAACTTAATTTAAATATTCATATTATAAATTCACACCAAACTTATATTAATTTTTCAAATATTTACAATTTTAAATATATTGTTTTTACAAAGTTTACAATATTAATTTAAGATTTATATATTAATTTTAAAAACATGGTAAAAATAAAATTAAAAATCTTTTTGGCTTTTTATCCCACTTTAATCAATCAAATATTATCAAAAATATGCGCCCCTCTTTTCGGTAAAGTAATTTCGGTTCCAAGACCTAATTTAACTCATGACGAATTTTTGAAATATTTTGGGTTGATTGATTAAAGATATTTATACCTTAAGAATAAACGTTAAATTTTGCAGTGATGTAATAAATTTTTGAATGATATCAATAATTTCGGTCGCCAAACCTAATTTTATTCAATACCAATTTAATACTTTTTAGCGAACAAATTAGCGTTTATTATCAAAAGGTTAAAAATAAATAAAATAAAATAAAAACTGTACAGACATACCTTTGAAATAGATTTCTTAGTTATACGATCTATCCCGTTCATAAGATAGTCGGTTTAATTGGTTTTCCATGGCTACATAGGCGTAACCTCGAGCATTCAGTGTCTTTTCTTCTAAACATATGAACGGTCCGTCTCTGCATAAAGTAACAAATTCGGTATTTGAATAGGTTTGATTATTTGAAAATTTACCTCCATGTGACCATTTTCCGCATTTGTGACATCTTTCTAGGTGTCGTGCTCTTCTTTTCGCTGCGGATTTTGATTTTCCTTTACCAAATTGTAACTTATTATCTTCGCATCTGGATTCTTTTCTAACTCCGTCCATTCTTTCTCTGATTACTGATACTATTTCACTCGGTAGTGTGTCATTATTACGTTTAGTGATCAAAGCGTGTAGCATTAGACCATGGTTTAGTTCACAGGCAGTCTTCATTTCCTAAAAAAAATAAAAATTCAGAATGGGGGGAGAAGACTAGTTCTTTAGGGTCTGCTAGGGAAAGACCATTCGGGTTCCATTTTCGAGAACTACACGAAAACAGACAATCTAACTCTAACAGAAATACATATTATCCTTTAAAGACTTGATTCTCCCCACACTTAGTTAGCTGTGGTGTCGAAATTGTGATTAACTTCGTTGTTGACTTCCATCGGACTATCTATGTAATGTTTAACTCTGTGACCATTAACTTTAAATTCAATCCCATTTGAATTTATTAATTCTACCGTTCCGTATGGGAAAACTCTTTTGACTATGAATGGTCCAGACCATCTTGATTTCAATTTTCCAGGAAATAGCTTGAATCGTGAATTGAAAAGAAGAACTCTGTCTCCTTCTTTAAATTCTTTTGAACTTCTGATTCTTTTATCATGCCATTTCTTCGTTCTTTCTTTATAGATTAACGAATTTTCGTATGCTTCATGTCTTAATTCTTCTAATTCGTTTAATTGACTTAATCGTAGACGTCCGGCTTCATGTAAATCAAGATTACATGTCTTCAAAGCCCAAAATGCTTTGTGTTCAATTTCTACTGGAAGATGACATGCTTTTCCATAAACAAGTCTAAAAGGTGTGGTTCCAATTAGAGTTTTGTAGGCTGTTCTAAAAGCCCAGAGTGCATCCTCCAATTTAATGGACCATTCCTTCGGATTTGATCCTACGGTTTTCTCTAGAATACGTTTTAAAGCTCGGTTGGTATTTTCAACTTGTCCACTTGTTTGTGGATGATATGCGATTGAGATTTTATGAGTTACTCCATATCTTTTAAGAACTTTCTCAAGTTGATTATTACAGAAATGAGTACCCCGATCACTTATTAAAGCTTTCGATGTTCCAAACCTTGCAAAAAGACGTTTTAAAAAGTTGACTACAACTCGTGCATCGTTAGTTGGGAGAGCTTGTGCTTCCGCCCATTTAGATACATAATCAATGGCTACGAGAATATAGAGATTATTATGAGATTTTGGAAATGGACCCATAAAGTCAATACCCCAAATGTCAAATACTTCACATACTTGGATGACATTTTGTGGCATTTCATCACGTTGACTTATTTTTCCGGCCCTTTGACAAGCATCACAGGATTTGCAAAGAAGGTGTGCGTCTTTGTAAATTGTAGGCCAATAGAATCCAGCATCATAAACTTTTCTTGCTGTTAGTTGAGGCCCATAATGCCCTCCTGTTGGTCCTGTGTGACAATGGTTTAATATTTTATTCGCTTCATCTCCAAATACACATCGGCGTATTATTCCATCGGGACAACTTTTAAACAGATGTGGATCTTCCCAAAAATAGTGTTTTATATCACTGAAGAATTTCTTTCGTCTTTGGTACGATAATCCTTTTTCAAGGAATCCACAAACTAAGTAGTTTGCATAGTCTGCAAACCATGAAATTTCTTTATAATCTATCTTCAATAGATATTCATCAGGAAAGTTGTCTTGTATGGCCGATTCATTTAGAACTTCTAACTCAGGATTTTCAAGACGAGAAAGATGATCAGCGGCGAGATTTTCTGCTCCTCTTTTATCTCGACTTTCAATATCAAACTCTTGTAAGAGTAAGATCCAACGGATTAATCTTGGTTTAGCATCTTGTTTTGAAAATAGGTATCTAAGAGCAGAATGGTCGGTATAGACCACCGTTTTTGCTAGAACGAGATATGATCGAAATTTGTCAAAAGCAAAGACAATAGCAAGGAGTTCTTTTTCAGTAGTTGTATAGTTCGTTTGTGCTCCTTGTAACGTCTTACTAGCATAATATATAGGTTGAAATCGTTTTTCAATCCTTTGTCCTAAAACAGCTCCCATTGCAAAATCACTTGCATCGCACATTAGTTCAAATGGTAGATTCCAATTTGGTGTTATCATGATCGGCGCATTAGTGAGTTTCTCTTTAAGAATATTAAAAGATTTGATACACTCATCTGAAAAGATGAATGGAGCATCCTTTTCTAGGAGTTTATTCATAGGAGTGGCAATTTTAGAAAAATCTTTTATGAAACGTTGGTAAAAACCGGCATGCCCTAGAAAACTCCTAACTCCTCTAACATTGGTGGGATGTGGAAGTTTAGCAATTACATCTACTTTAGCTCTATCCAGTTCAATTCCTTCTTTTGAAATTTTATGTCCAAGAACGATGCCTTCTTTAACCATAAAATGGCATTTCTCCCAATTAAGTACTAGATTTGATTGTTCGCATCTAATAAGCATTCGTTCCAGATTAACTAGACATGATTCAAATGTATCACCGAAGACTGAAAAGTCATCCATGAAAACTTCCATGCATTCTTCTATCATGTCATGAAAAATCGCCATCATACACCTTTGAAAGGTTGCAGGGGCGTTGCAAAGTCCAAATGGCATGCGTTTGTAAGCAAAAGTACCATAAGGGCACGTGAATGTGGTTTTCTCTTGATCTTCGGGTGCTATTGGAATTTGAAAATATCCGGAAAATCCATCTAGAAAACAATAGTAACTATTTCCAGCTAATCTTTCCAACATTTGATCAATGAAAGGTAAGGGAAAGTGATCTTTTCTGGTGGCGTCATTTAATTTTCTATAATCAATACACACACTCCATCCTGTTACAGTCCTAGTAGGAATAAGCTCATTTTTCTCATTTGTAATGACAGTTATGCCACCCTTCTTAGGTACGCATTGAACTGGGCTTACCCATGGACTATCAGAAATTGGATAAATTAAACCTGCGTCTAGCAGTTTAATAATTTCTTTTTTAACTACATCTTGCATATTAGGATTTAGTCTTCGTTGGCGTTGCACATACGTTTTATGACCTTCTTCCATAAGGATTTTATGTGTGCAATACGAAGGACTTATTCCTTTAATATCATGAATCTTCCATGCAATGGCTGGTTTATGAGCTTTCAACACAGAAATGAGTTGTGATTTCTCATTTTCAGTAAAAGAAGACGATATTATTACAGGTAATTCAGATTCACCATGTAAATAAGCGTATTCCAAATGGTTTGGAAGTGGCTTTAATTCTAATTTCGGAGGTTCTTCTATCGATGATTTATATCGATATCTGTCTTCTTCTTTTAGCATTTGAATTTCTTCTGTTGTTGGTTCATATCCATTAGCTATAAGTGTAGCTAACATTTCAGCTTCATCAATTGGTTCATTACCTTCTCCTAAAGAACATTCTCCTATTCCTTGTAATTCTGGAAATTCTTCTAATAATTCTGCATGTGCATCTATAGTTTGAATATAATAACATGTATCATCTGCAGATTGTGGTTGTTGCATTTCTCTATCAACTGAAAAGGTAACACTCTCGTCCTCTATACTTAGGGTCAATTTTTTACCGAACACGTCTATCATTGCTTTAGCCGTGTTTAAGAATGGTCTTCCTAATATGAGAGGAACTTGAGAATCTTCTTCCATGTCCAAAACAACAAAATCTACTGGAAATACTAAAGTACCAACTTTAACTAGCATGTTCTCCATTATCCCTCTAGGATATTTTATTGATCTATCGGCTAGTTGTATGCTTATTCTGGTTGGTTTCAATTCTCCAAGGTCTAGTTTAGCATATAGTGAATACGGCATTAGATTTATACTAGCACCTAAATCTGCTAATGCTTCTATTGAACTAAGACTACCCAGAAAACATGGAATTGTGAAACTTCCTGGATCAGATAATTTTTCTGGCATCTTATTCAACAGTACTGCTGAACAATTAGTATTCATGGTAACAGCCGAGAGTTCTTCCATTTTCTTTCTATTTGAGATTAGATCTTTCAAGAATTTAGCATATCTAGGCATTCCTGAAATCACATCAATGAAAGGAAGATTTACATTTATCTGTTTAAACATATCCAAGAATTTGGATTGCTCGGCTTCAAGTTTCTCTTTCTTCATTTTACTCGGGTAAGGAAGTGGTGGTTGGTATGGTTTAACATAAGGTTTAGCCTTAACTGTGTTATCTTCATTAACCTTTTCAACTACCGGTTCTTTTTCCTTATCTTGATTTGGTTGTGGTTCTTGTGGAGTAGGAATAGCTTCATCAGAAGTTACAGGTATTTCAGGTGGTTTAAGCGTTGTACCACTTCTTGTGGTAATGGCTTTAGCTGTTTCATTCCGGGGGTTAGCATTTGTATCACTAGGTAGACTTCCCGGTTTTCTTTCACCTATTAACCTTGCTAGGTTACTTACTTTTTGTTCCAGATTTTGAATAGAAGCTTGTTGATTTCTAAATGCTTTGAGCATTTTGTTCATTAGTTTGTTTCTGAGATGTGAAAAACTGCGTTTGAGTCTCAACTAGCTTCGTCATCATATCTTCTAAATTCGGCTTTTTATCATCGGTTTGTTGTGGTGGTTTGTTTTGAAAATTTGGTCTTTGCTGATTGTAAGTATTATTGGATACTTGTTGATTGCTAGGACCTTGTTGGTTGTTGTATGGAATATTTCGGTTATAGTTCTGGTTTTGATTGTAAATTGGTCTTGGCGGTTGATAATTATTCTGATAATTATTTCCAGGCCTTTGGTTTATGTATGAAATATTCTCTCTTTGTTCCATTGTTAATTCAATACTGAGACAATCTTTTGTCAAATGTGGTCCTCCACACTGCTCACAACTAATTCGTATTGAGTGAATATCTTTAGTCATCTTTTCCATTCGTCTCTCCACAGCATCTATCTTTGCGGAAATGGAATCTAAGTCATGGCTAGAATCGGCTCTAGCTGCTTTAGATGATCTAACGATATCTTTTTCTTGGTGCCACTCGTGTGAGTGGGAAGCAGTGTTATCAATAATTTTGTAAGCATCAGTTTCGGTTTTCTTCATAATAGAACCACCAGCTGCTATATCTATGTCTTTCCTTGTAGTGATGTCGCATCCTTGGTAGAATATTTGTACTATTTGACAGGTGTCTAAACCATGTTGCGGACATCCTCTTAATAACTTTCCATATCTTGTCCACGCCTCATATAGAGTTTCATTTGGCTTCTGTGTAAACGTAACAATTTCTGCTTGAAGTCTTACGGCTTTAGATGCAGGAAAGAATTGTTTGAGAAATTTTTCAACTAAAACATCCCATGTATCAATCGCCCCTTCAGGTAACGATTTCAACCAATCTTTGGCTTCTCCCTTTAAAGTCCAGGGAAATAACATGAGATATATCTGTTCATCCTCCACTTCTCTTATTTTAAATAGTGTGCAGATCCTATTAAAGGTACGTAGATGTTCATTTGGATCTTCCTTCGGCGCACCACTAAATTGGCATTGATTAGTTACCATGTGTAGAATTTGTCCTTTGATTTCATAATCTGGCGCATTAATGTCTGGATGAGTAATTGCGTGACCTTGGCCAGTGCGTTTAGCTCTCATTCGGTCTTCCATACTTAAAGGTTCCAGATTCTCCATAATTGAATTTGTTGAATCGGAATCACTAGAGGATTCTGATTTAATGGTTCGTTCCTCAACAATCTTTGTTTGAATGATTGGTGGTTCCGGAGGAAAGTTTAGTGGTTCAGGATCTACGAATCGTTCCTGAATATTCTCCGGATTCTCAATTGTGAGGTCGGGTTCAAAAAATGGATTATCGGAAATTTGAACTGGAGTACTTTGTCGACTGGATGACGATTCTAAAGAAAAATCAACGACGATAATATTTGCTAAATGTCTTGATCTGGTTACAGGTGGTGAACGTACAAAAGGTAGTGAACGTCTTGCTCGGTGCATTCACTGAATATCCTATTAGTTTTTAAAAGGAAAGAAAAATTATAATAAGTTATCCAATCAATAGACTTTTCTGATTTTGCCCACATTTCGAATAGCCAAAAGATGCAGCAGAGGGGCAGGATTCGTTTGGTCTTAATATAATTGAGGACTGTTTGGCTCCAATAACCCGGTCCACGTACAAATCCAACTATTACTACGAACCAGAAAATTTTGATGTCTATCAATTTAACCACTTAAAATAAATTTTCGTAATTTTAAGAAATTTAGATAAGAAGTAGAATAAAAATCTATGTCCTAAAACTAGAATAGCGAGAAATAAGAAAGAAAAAGAGTTCGTCGAAAAAGGTCGAAAAAGAAAAATGGTTGAAAAATAAAAGGTGACGGAAAAATAAAAGAAACTTATAAAACTTAAAAATACTTGACTAACCTAACCTTATTACTACAACTAACTTAAAATTATAATCGCAAATTGAGATTACTAATTGGAATGATAATTGATACATAGGTAAAAGTCGTCTAAAAATATTAAAGCTTACAGGAAAAACTAAATCCCAAATAACAAAAAAAAAAAACTAAAACTTAAAAAGGCGTCGCAAAATTCTAAAGCACCTAAATCTTAGTCTAAAGAAAAAGCACTTAAGGAATTCTACGGGAAAGCTTAAAAATCTAGAAGTAAAAATAACTATGGCAAAAACTAAGTTTAAAACTAAATATGAGTTAAAAATACAAATATTACGCTAAAACGATTAAAAAGGGACAAAATATAAAAATATACAAAAAGTTGTAAAAAGTACAATTTTTATAAAAAATATTATTTTTATATTATTTATTTATTAAAACTATTAATTTTACAATTTAATTAAACTAATTTAACTAAATAAAACAAATTAAATAAAAATAAACTTTAAAATAAAACTAATTATAATAATAATAGGTAATTAGGGTTTATAATAATAATAATTAATAAATACCCCGTAATTAATGATGTTTATGGTTTCTGTCGGTGGCGTCAGAGAAACTCCGCGAGTCGCGGTATTTCAAGCAGCAAACCCCGCGAGTCGCGGGGTTCCAAAATTCAACTTTGGTACAGTTTTTTTAATTGACGCGTTTTTTTTTTATGTTTTAAATGAAAACAAAATACTTAAATAAAACTTATATAAAAATAAAGAAACTTTATAAAACTTAAATATTTAACAAAATCTTAAAAATACTTATATTTTTGTTTTTCTTTTTATATTTTTGAATATTTAAAACGTATTTTTATAAAAACAACTTTTAATAAAAGTAAACTAATTTTTTTTTTTTATATATTAGCGTTGCGCTTCCGGCGTTTAAGAGTTTGTTCCCCGGCAGCGGCGCCAAAAATAACTTGATGTAGTGCGAGGTGTATATAAAATAGCTATTAATTTTATCAGGAAATACTATTAAATACGATACAATTTTACACAAGATATTTATTTATTTAGAGAATGGATATATTTAAACCTTGCTACAACACTTATAGGCAGTGTACCTAATCGTACAGTAGTGTAGTTTTTAGTAAGTCCGGTTCGTTCCACAGGGAAATCTTTAAACAAAGCTTAACGCTATATTAGTTTACTTTTATAAAAATACAAATATATATATATATATAAGTAATATTATTATTATAAAGGGGGGGTTTTACCGTTTAATGACCGGTTTGTCGATTTTAAAACTTTAGTCGCAGTTAAAACCAAATGTAAAATATTAAAAATAAATACAAGACTTAAATTAAAGCGTAAAGTAAATAACGATAATGAAATTGCGAATAATAAAAGTGCGATAAAATAAACTTGCGATAATTAAAAAGTACGATAATTAAAAGTGCAATTAAATACAATAACAATAAAAATGCGATAATTAGAAGTGCAATTAAATATAAAATAAAGGAAATTAAATATGAAATAAAAGAATTATGCTTATTTAAACTTCCGTAATCATGATGTTTGACGTGTTGATTTTAGTTTTATGCCCATGGGTTAATTGTCCTTTATCCTGGATTATTTAATATGTCCGTCTGGTTTTTGTCCATAACAGTCCATCAGTCATAAATATAAAGTGCGAGTATCCTCGTCAAATTATCCTTATACCCGAAGTTAAATATTCCAACTAATTGGGGACTTAAACTGTAACAAGATTTTAATACTTTGTTTAATAATTACACCAGAATGTCGACTGAGTGTAACCCAAGGTTTTAATATTTTGTTATCAATTATACCAAGTGTCCTTGTATATAATTTCACCCCTGTTTTAATTATTCTAGTGGCTATTAATCCATTCCCGTGTCCGGTTAAATGAACGATTATTCGTACATATAAATACCCTGCCCATCGTGTCCGATCGAGTGTATATGGTAATTTATAGGGACGCCCAATTGTAAATCTTTATATTAACATTAACAAACTATCATTTAGTTAAACAAATATAAAGTCCATTAATAGCCCATAGTCTAATTTCCACAAGTGTCGTTCTTTTGTCCAAACCCCAATTATGGTACAAAGCCCAATTACCCAATTTTAGTAATTAGCCCAACATCATGATTACTTCGGATTAAATAAGCATAATAATAACTTAGCTACGAGACATTAAATTAAAAAGGTTGAACATAACTTACAATGATTAAAAATAGCGTAGCGTTACACGGACAGAATTTCGACTTACACCCTTACAATATTCGCTAACATACCCTTATTATTAGGATTAAAAATTAAAATTAAAATTAAAATATAAATTATATATATATTTTTACGTATATATTGAGAGAGAGATAGATATTAGATGATGAAAAATGATCAGAATTCGGTTGGCTTTATAGGGAGTTTCAGAAATTGGGGCTCCGTGACTCGCGGCATTTTTTGCCTTCAAACTCCGCGAGTCGCGGGGTTTGAAATTACAGCTCACAAACTTTGGAGTCTTTCTTGCCGACGGATTTTTATTATTTATTATAATATATAAATAATTATAAGAATTATTTAAATATTATATTATATTTATGTGCATAGTTGACTTGTAATTTTTAGTCCGTTGCGTCGAGCGTTGAGAGTTGACTCTGGTCCCGGTTCCGGATTTTCGAACGTCCTTGCGTACAATTTAATATCTTGTACTTTGCGTTTTGAATCTTGTACTCTTGTAATTTCGAGACGTTTCTTATCAATAATTGGAACCTCTTTGATTGTATTTTGTACTTTTGAGCTTTTTGGTCGTTTGCGTCTTCAATTCGTCGAATCTGTCTTTTGTCTTCACCTTTTATTATTTAAACGAATATCACTTGTAAATAGAACAATTGCAACTGAAAGCTTGTCTTTCTTGAGGAATAATGCTATGAAATATATGTTCGTTTTTAGCATTATCAAATCTTCTGTAGTAACCAGCCAGTCCTAAAAATTGGCGTATATGCTTCAGAGTTTTAGGGGTTTCCCACTTTTCAACGGTCTCAATCTTTGCCGGATCCACCTGAATACCTTCTTTGTTCACTATGTGACCGAGGAATTGAACTTCTTCCAACCAAAATGCACACTTTGAAAACTTAGCGTACATTTTTTCTTTCATCAACAACTCTAGCACTTTTCTCAAATGTTCTTCGTGCTCTTGATCATTCTTTGAGTAGATAAGTATATCATCAATGAAAACAATGACAAACTTGTTGAGATATGGCCCACACACACGGTTCATGAGGTCCATGAACACAGCTGGTGCGCTAGTCAATCCAAACGACGGCATAACCATAAACTCGTAATGACCGTAACGCGTTCTGAAAGCAATCTTAGGAATATCGTCCTCCTTCACCCGCATTTGATGATACCCAAAACATAAATCAATCTTTGAATAAACTGACGAGCCTTGTAATTGATCAAATAAGTCGTCAATTCTCGGTAGTGGTTAACGGTTCTTGATGGTAAGTTTGTTCAACTCTCGGTAGTCGATACACAACCTGAATGTACCATCCTTCTTTTTGACAAACAAAACAGGAGCTCCCCACGGTGATGTACTTGGTCGTATGAAACCACGCTCTAGAAGTTCTTGTAATTGGCTTTGAAGTTCCTTCATTTCACTGGGTGCGAGTCTGTATGGAGCACGAGCTATTGGTGCAGCTCCCGGTACAAGATCTATTTGAAATTCAACGGATCGGTGTGGAGGTAATCCCGGTAATTCTTTCGAAAATACATCGGGAAATTTTTTTGCGACGGGAACATCATTGATGCTCTTTTCTTCAGTTTGTACTTTCTCGACGTGTGCCAGAACAGCATAGCAACTCTTTCTTATTAACTTTTGCACCTTCAAATTACTAATAAGATTTAGCTTCGCGTTGCTCTTTTCTCTGTACACCATTAAGGGTTTTCCTTCTTCTCGTACAATGCGAATTGCATTTTTGTAATATACGGTCTCTGCTTTCACCTCTTTCAACCAGTCCATGCCGATTATCACATCAAAACTCCCTAATCTACTGGTATCAAATCAATCTTAAATGTTTCGCTAACCAGTTTAATTTCTCGATTCCGACATATATTATTTGCTGCAATTAATTTACCGTTTGCTAATTCTAGTATAAACTTATTATCCAAAGGCGTCAATGGACAACTTAATTTAGCACATAAATCCTTACTCATATAGCTTCTATTCGCACCCGAATTAAATAAAACATAAGCAGATGTATTGTCAATAAGAAACGTACCCGTAACAAGCTCCGGGTCTTCCTGCGCTTCAACCGTATTAATGTTGAAGACTCTTCCTCGGCCTTGCCCATTATTATCCCCCTGATTTGGACACATATTTTTGTAATGGCCCTTCTTCCTGCTTCCGAAACAGGTAATGTCTGCATAACTTGTTCCGGCATTATTTGTTCCCTTAGCCATTGATCCGTAGATTTCGCACTTTATCGCACCATGGCCCTTTCTATTACACTTAGTACACACTGCTGTATAGAGCCCAGTTGGATGGTATCCTTCACATCTCTGGCAGAATTTCTGCCTCTTGTTGTTATTGTTTGGATTATTGTTGTTGCGGTTGTTATTGTTGTTGAAACGGTTGTTGTAGTTGTTGCTGGGGTGGTTATTGTTGTTGTTGCATTTGTTGTTACGAAATTGGTGCGATTGCAGTTATGATTGTTGGATTGATTATTGAAATTGTGACCCTTGTCACTGGTTTCTTCCCATTTCCTCTTGACTTGTTTAGTATTGGCTTCTTCGGTCGCCTGTTCTTTAATCCTTTCCTCAATTTGATTTATAAGTTTATGAGCCATTCGACTTGACTTTTGTATGGAGGTGGACTCGTGTGAACTTATATTCTCTTGGATCCTTTCCGGTAACCCTTTTACAAATGCGTCGATTTTCTCTTCTTCATCTTCGAACGCTCCCGGACACAATAGGCACAACTATGTGAATCGTCGTTCGTACGTGGTAATATCAAACCCTTGTGTTCGTAACCCTCTAAGCTCTACCTTGAGCTTATTGACCTCGTTTCTGGGACGGTACTGCTCGTTCATTAATTGTTTGAATGCTGACCACGGTAGTGCGTAAGCAGCATCTTGTCCCACTTGTTCGAGATAGGTATTCCACCATGTTAACACAGTACCTGTGAAGGTATGCGTGGCGTACTTTATCTTATCTTCCTCAGCACATTTGCTTATAGCAAACACAGATTTGACCTTTTTGGTCCATCGTTTCAGTCCGACTGGTCCTTCAGTTCCATCGAATTCTAGAGGTTTACAGGCAGTGAAAGCCTTGTAGGAGCATCCTACACGGTTTCATGTGGAGTTAACTCCACTGCTAGACCCTGAGTTATTGTTGTTTTGCATTGCAGCCTGTACTGCGGCTATATTTGCTGCAAGGAAAGCACGGAAGTCTTCCTCACTCATGTTCAAGTTCTGACGAGTAGTCGGTGCCATTTCCTTCAAAAATAGCCAAAAGAATTAAGTTAATCATATAGAATATTAAGAGTAGTCAATAGTATTCCGTAGCATAATATGAACTCATTTATAAAAGCTTTTTCTTCATATTAGCGTTTTATAAGTTTTAATTCGGGTAGTACCTACCCGTTAAGTTCATACTTAGTAGCTAACATACAATTCAACTACTACAATTCTATATGAAAACTGATTATAATAATATTTCACATTCAAACTTTTATACAATATTTTGCAAACTTACAATACCGCTATTTTACATATAGCATGAAATATAGCACATAAAAAGTCTGATACAAAACAGTTGCGAAGATAATTCTAGTTAATACGCAAGTCGTTCAACAAAGGCAATAAAGACACGTAATTCATACGTCCAGAAACAAGTCATGCATTCTGGTTTTACTATGACTACTTCCCATCCTTGGTCTTGTGGAACATAACCGTTGTGACCGTTGACAAGATAGCATATTGTAATGTCGTCAAAAGGACGAGGGTTTCGTAATGTCCAACAGCCCCGTAATAATCTAAAAACCTTGTTTCTCATCTCAACTACCGAGTCCATCACTTGTGGGAATGTTTTATTTAAAAGTTGCAACCTAATGTTCTTTTTTTCAATTTAATGAGAAGCGAACATTAATAACCCATAAGCATAACATGCTTCTTTATGTTGCATGTTAGAAGCTCTTTCTAACTCACGAAATCCTATGTTGGGATATGTTGAGTCAAAATAGGTTCTTAACCCGTTGCGTAAAATTGCATTTGGGTTCCCCACATTTAACGCTTTAAAGAAAACACGGCGTAACTTACGGTCTCCCCAATGTGATATACCTCACCTATCAAAGGAAAGCCTTTTATAAACTAAGGCATTTCTGGAAAGTCTTTCAAATGTTTGACAAGTTAATTTCGCCATAACTAAATGTGGTGATGAATTCTGACCGACTCTAGACAAGATTTCCTCAATCATATCCTCTGGTAGGTCTTCTAAAATATTCGGTTGTCTACCCTTAACGTCAATTTTGTTTTTATACTGTAAAATAGACAAGGATTAGATTCGTATAAGATAATTAACAAATAATACAAGCAATTTTTACATAGAACATAAAAGTACAAGCACACTATATTACATATATTACACAACATGATTACAACTCTTTAATCCGACTCACTCGTTTCTTCTTCTTCGGACTTGGTTCGTTTTGCTAATTTCCTAGGGATATATGATGCTCCTTTAATACGAGCTGTCGTTTTCCACAATGGTTTAGAAAAACCTGGTGGTTTAGAGGTTCCCGGGTCATTGTTACATTTTAGGAAATACGGATGTTGCCGATACATATAAAGTTCATCGGGGTTGGAATCGGGTTTCTCTATTTTTATACCTTTTCCCTTATTATTTTCTTTCACTTTATTAAATTGGGTCGAGGTAATTTCCCAATATTTTGCTTCCTCGGCGGAAACACCATTGACCATTATTAACTTTGGTCCGTTGGTTGAGGATTTTCTTTTATTTAATCGATTTACTATAGGTATCAATATTTCTTCTTCCGGAACCTCTTCTTCTTCCGGTTCTCCCTCTTTTGATTCCTCTTCTTCCGGTTCCTCTTCTTCCGGTTCCTCTTCTTCCGGTTCCTCTTCTTCCGGTTCCTCTTCGGGAATTTGTGAATCTTCCCAAATTATATTAGACTCTTCATTATTATTAGGTGAGTCGATGGAATTTGTACTAGTGGTAGACATCTATCACACAATATCAAACACATTAAGAGGTTAATATATCACATAATATTTACATGTTAATAATATATAATTTCCAACAAAAGTGTTAAGCAATCGTTTTTAAAGAAATAACGGTCGAAGTCCAGACTCACTAATGTATCCTAACAAACTTGATAAGACACACTAATGCAAATTTCTGGTTCTCTTAGACCAACGCTCGGATACCAACTGAAATATCCAGTTCATATTGATTATAAACGTTCCATATTAATTGATTTCGTCGCGAGGTTTTGACCTCTATATGAGACGTTTTTCAAAGACTGCATTCGATTTTAAAACAAACCATAACCTTTAAAATATTACGATGATTATCAAATAATGATAATCTAAAATATAGCGTTTTTCACACGACCATTACATAATGGTTTATAATAATATTACACATCAACATAAGTCTTTGAATGCAGTTTTTAAACAATATTATACAAGCATGGACTCCAAATCTTGTCCTTAATTTAGTATGCAACAGCGGAAGCTCTTAATAATCACCTGAGAAAAAACATGCTTAAAACGTCAACAAAATTGTTGGTGAGTTATAGGTTTAACCTACATATTATTAAATCATAATAATAGACCACAAGATTTCATTTTTATAACACATCTCTTATCAGACATTTCGCAAACTGCATAGAGATAAAAATCATTCATATGTTGAACACCTGGTAACTGAAGTTAACTTAATGCATAGAATATCCCCAAAACAGAACCTCTCGTCTGTATAATAATCCCGAATTACTAAACCATCCATAACCTGAATGGGGGTTGTTAAGCTCAATAGATCTATCTTTAGGATTCGCGTCAATTAGGGGCCATTTCCCTAATTCTTAGGCTACCAGACTTGAAGGGCGATATTCGGTTTAATAATCCAACCATAGAATGTAGTTTTGCTTACTTGTGTCTATTTTGTAAAACATTTATAAAGCTGCATGTATTCTCATCCCAAAATATTAGATTTTAAAAGTGGGACTATAACTCACTTTCACAGATTTTGTTTCATCGGGAATTAAGACTTGGCCACTGGTCGATTCACGAACCTATAACAAATATGTACATATATATCAAAGTATGTTCAAAATATATTTACAACATTTTTTAATACGTTTTAATGTTTTAAATATTTTCAGTCAGCTGTCCTCGTTAGTAACCTACAACTAGTTGTCCATAGTTAGATGTACAGAAATAAATTGATATATATTATCTTGACCCAATCCATGACCCAGTGTATGCATGTCTCAGGCTAGATCACAACTCAAAGTATATATATTTTTGGAATCAACCTCAACCCTGTATAGCTAACTCCAACATTACTGCATATAGAGTGTCTATGGTTGTTCCAAATAATATATATAGATGGGTCGATATGATATGTCAAAACATTTGCATACGTGTCTATGGTATCACAAGATTACATAATATATTAGAATACATGTATAATACAATATAAGTTAGCTAGGATATGATTTGTATAGATTTGTTACCAATTTTCACGTAGCTACAACAAGTAAAAATATCCAATCTTGTTTTACCCATAACTTCTTCGTTTTAAATCCGTTTTCAGTGAATCCAATTGCTATGGTTTCATATTGAACTTAAGTTTATGAATCTATACAGAAAATGTATAAGTTTATAGTCGGAAATATAGGTTACAAGTCATTTTTGTAAAGGTAGTCATTTCAGTAGAAAGAACGACGTCTAGATGACCATTTTGAAAAACATACTTCCATTTTGAGTTTAATCATGATTTTTGGATATAGTTTCATGTTCATAAGAAAAATTGTTTTCCCAGAAGAACAACTTTTAAATCAAAGTTTATCATAGTTTTTAATTAACTAACCTAAAACAGCCCGCTGTGTTACTACGACGGTGTATATCCAGTTTTACGGTGTTTTTTGTGTTTTCAGGTTTTAAATCATTAAGTTAGCATATCATATAGTTATAGAACATGTGTTTAGTTGATTTTAAAATTCAAGTTAGAAGGATTAACTTTTGTTGTGAACAAGTTTAGAATTAACTAAACTATGTTCTAGTGATTACAAGTTTAAACCTTCGAATAAGGTAGTTTTATATATATGAATCGAATGATGTTATGAACATTATTACTACCTCAGGTTTTGTGGATAAACCTACTGGAAATGAGAAAAATATATCTAGCTTCAAAGGATCCTTGGATGGCTTGAAATTTCTTGAAGCAGAATCATGACACGAAAACAAGTTCAAGTAAGATTTTCACTCGAAATAAGATTGTTATAGTTATAGAAATTGAATCAAAGTTTGAATATGAGTATTACCTTGTATTAGAAAGATATCTTACTGTAAATAAGAAAGATTTCTTGAGGTTGGATGATCACTTTACAAGATTGGAAGTAAGCTAGCAAACTTGGAAGTATTCTTGATTTTATGAAACTAGAACTTATAGAATTTATGAAGAACACTTAGAACTTGAAGATAGAACTTGAGAGAGATCAATTTGATGAAGAAAATTGATGAATGAAAGTGTTTGTAGGTGTTTTTGGTCGTTGGTATATGGATTAGATATAAAGGATGTGTAATTTTGTTTACATGTAAATAAGTCATGAATGATTACTAATATTTTTGTAATTTTATGAGATATTTCATGCTAGTTGCCAAATGATGGTTCCCACATGTGTTAGGTGACTCACATGGGCTGCTAAGAGCTAATCATTGGAGTGTATATATCAATAGTACATACATCTAAAAGTTGTGTATTGTACAAGTACGAATACGGGTGCATACGAGTAGAATTGTTGATGAAACTGAACGAGGATGTATTTGTAAGCATTTTTGTTAAGTAGAAGTATTTTGATAAGTGTCTTGAAGTCTTTAAAAAGTGTATAAATACATATTAAAACACTACATGTATATACATTTTAACTGAGTCATTAAGTCATCGTTAGTCGTTACATGTAAATGTTGTTTTGAAGCCTTTAGGTTAACGATCCTGTTAAGTGTTGTTAATCCATTGTTTATTATATCAAATGAGATGTTAAATTATTAAATTATCATGATATTATGATATATTAATATATCTTAATATGATATATATACAATTAAATGTCGTTACAACGATAATCGTTACATATATGTCTCGTTTCGAAATCATTAAGTTAGTAGTCTTGTTTTTACATATGTAGTTCATTGTTAATATACTTAATGATATGGTTACTTATCATAATACCATGTTAACTATATATATATATATATATATATATCCATATATATGACATCATATAGTTTTTACAAGTTTTAACGTTTGTGAATCACCGGTCAACTTGGGTGGTCAATTGTCTATATAAAATCAATTTCAATTAATCAAGTCTTAACAAGTTTGATTGCTTAACATGTTGGAAACACTTAATCATATAAATATCAATTTCATTTAATATATATAAACATGGAAAAGTTCGGGTCACAACACCCGGCACGGCGGTTACTTGGTCATCAAGTTGATATCTTTTCCATAATTACAACCGAGATTCGGGGGAGTTTGTTATGGATAAGATTATCACAATCTTAGATGGTTCTAGAATTAGGGTTTGCCTATATATACTAACCCTAATTATCATTCTAGACATGATCACGTTACGTAACCATTGTCTGCTACACATCTCACGTAACAAGCATCATCTTTCACCTTCTCAAGGTTACAGGTTAGTTCCTTATTAACTAGCACCTACAACCTTACATGGGGCCTTCTGATCAACGATCGTTATCGAAGGTGGACTTAATCACTTGGCCACCCCACCGACATCATCATGTCAGCCAGGGTTATTCACGGTAGCTTGACCGGAGAGCCAAGTTCTAAGATCCTTAAACCCCCTTAGCTTATTGAACAGGCATATTGACCCTATGGAAAATATATGCATGATCAAGTGGTGCTTTCATTGAGAGCCGAATTAATTCAAGACATGTTTAATTGTTTTTCTTTTAAAAAGTTTTGAATTATAAGGCTCATTATTCACAAAATTTCTGAATTTTTTGTCTCTTTTACAGTATCATGACTTCCGGGGACTCATCGAAACGTACTCAAACAGACAATCAAAACACGCCGTCTGGTAATCCGCAGATGCAAGCTATGACTACGGGGGCGGGATATACGCCTTACCCTCCACCAGTGTCCGGCGAGCCTTTCTAAAGGTACAAGCCGATATATCCGGATGGAATTACACCGCCAAGGGCAAACTCACCAGTCACAACCACGCGGCTGGATTTTTCCTCGGTGGATCCAATGGTCATCTTGGTAGGCACTAGCGGTGAAACAGTAGGTCCGCATGTGGTATGCTACGGCCAGGTACCTATTTACAGTACCACGGTTTCAATTCCTCTGCAGACGCAGAGTATTCAGCAAAATTCGTCGTTTACACCATTGCAACCTTGGCAACCGCCGCGTCCAGTATCACAGTTTTTGACCCCTATGAATGCGCAGGCATTACTTAATTGGTGGGGATTCGGGGCCATTCTAGATGCCAATTCTCATTGGACGCCGATAACCGCAGAACAGCAAAGTACTTCACATACGATTGGACTTATAACGGCATATCCTCAGGTCTCGTAGGCATCTGCGCCACGGGTTTTGGCACCTTTTCAGCTACCCGTATACTCTGCGCCGTCAAGCCTACATTCTTTTCCAATGCAGCAACCTTGGCTATATCCGCAGACACCGGGGCAACCTTGGCAAAATATTCAGGGGCAGGCGAATCTCGCAAGCCAATTTATACAGGCGGCACCTCCTGACATGGTCCACTTATTTTCGCAACCTGATTTTGTTCAGGATATGATGAAGCGTTTCTTCGCAGGACTCAAAGGGGATCCTGTTAAACCGCCCTTTTTTGCTACCAACCACTTTTGACAATTTTCCTCCGCATATAACCGCGTATCCGTTTCCATCAGCACCAAAGATACCTCACACTTTAGGTACCTACAATGGCTTGACTGACCCAGATGATTTCCTGCAGTGTTTCAAAGGCGCGATGCGCACCCAAGGTTGGGTTGATCCAGTTGCATGTCAGATATTTCCCATGACGTTGCAGGGCATTGCGCGTGAATGGTTCAATAAACTTCCAGCATGTAGCATATCGGGGTTCATGGATTTGCGTACGAAGTTTTTGCTACAGTATCAAAATCAAAGGCCGCGCAAACGCACTCACATTGAATGTCACGATATTGTGCAGAAACCCAAGGAATCTTTGGGAGAATTTCTCACGAGATATACTAATGAGTGCTTGCGCATACCGGACCTAAAGCCAGAACAGCAGATTTCTGGGCTGATACATGAGTACAGAGCGTCATCCAACGCTGGTAAGGCGTCTGCGCCATACAGTGCCAACAACTTATGCTGAAGCGCTTAATGAATGACATGATTATATGCGGAGTGGCGAAAATAATGATATTCCAACAGCTAGCTCACGCCACGAAAGGAAAGACGATGATGATCGTTCGCGCGATCAAAATCTCGGTAACAGCTCTCGCGAAAGATACCCTAGTGGTGGTCCTATAAGAAATGATAAAGGGCGAGCAAGTGGTGATTTTCGAAACAATAATCAGCGCGGTATTAATAATCAGAATTATGCGCTGCTCAAAAGCTTATCTAAAACACCAAAAGAAATTTTGGCAACCGAACCAGTATGCGCAACCTTTGCGGTTCCAACTCCGCTGACAGAATTTGGCAAGCGGGCTAAAACAAAATACTGCGAGTTCCATGACGATCACGGCCATGACACCAATCGGTGTAAAAATTTAATGGAGCGAGTGCTGGAAGCGCTACGCGCAGGAAAATTAGATCATCTCAAGCCACCAAACAAAGATAAAGCTAAAAGCGCCGATGTAACCATCAATATGGTTGACACAGACAAAGTTGGCCAGCGAAGGAAATACAGCGACTACCAGGATTGGGAGCTAATTCCAATTTCATTCCCTCCCGTAATGTCGATCGACACAGTTAACGAGCCCATTATCATCAAGTGTCGCATTCCTAATTGCGGAATACAGATCAAACGCATGCATGTTGACACCGGGAGTGGCGTCGACATTATGTATGAGCATTGCTATCGTTTCCTTCCTGCAGAAGTTAAAGCGTAGTTACGCCAGCCCGATATTACGCTATCAGGGTTCTCTGGAGAAAGCTCATGGCCGCTAGGCTGGATAGAGCTAATAATAGAGCTTGCGGACGATAAGAATCCGCAATTGGTCAGACACGAGTTAGTTGACTTTTATGTGGTTCGTTCGACTTCACGTTACAATGCGCTACTAGGGGGAAATTTCATACGACGTTTTAATATTATACCATCGGTAGTGCATGGCTTGATTAAATTTCTTACAATGGGAGGAATTGCCACGATTGCATCACATCAAACAACCGAGTTATGTGGTTCAGTTGTGCCTGTAAACATTTCCAACATGGGAGAACAACTTGCAAGCAGTACGGTCATAGCTAACCGTTTACACCCAAATAAGCGTATCAAAAACGGTGCAGGCTTGTCAGCCAAAACTAATGCTAAGTTGCATGGAATATTATCCGCAAACGCAGATGTTTTCGCATGGCAAGAATCTGACATGACTGGGGTTCTGCGTGATATTGCGGAACATAAGTTGAATGTTAATCCATCACTCACACCCGTTAGACAAAAGAAGCGGCATATGCCTCTTGAGCGCAGTGATTGGTTATGCACAGAAGTAGATAACCTTGTCAAAGCAAACATTCTACGGGAAGTGCGGTATCATACATGGGTTGCTAATCCTGTGTTGGTGAAAAAGGTTGACGGCAATTGGCAGATGTGTGTCGATTTTAAAGACATTAATAATGCGTGCCCCAAGGACAACTACCCTCTCCCGGAGATAGACTGGAAGGTAGAATCATTATCAGGTTTTCGGTACAAGTGTTTTCTGGATGCGTACAAGGGTTATCACCAAATCTTAATGGCTGCGGAAGATGAGGACAAAACTTCTTTTTATACGCCGTAGGGTATTTATTGTTATACGAAGATGCCTTTCGGATTAAAGAACGCAGGCGCAACCTATCAGCGCATAATTGACGCAGCCTTCAAGCATCAAATTGGTAGAAATCTTGAAGCATACGTCGATGATTTGGTAATTAAAAGTAACACCGAAGAAGAAATGCTCGCAGACATCCTAGAAACTTTTGCGTCTCTGCACAGGATCAACATGAAGCTTAACCCGCTCAAATGCAGTTTTGGGGAAGAGGAAAGCAAGTTTCTAGGTCATGTGGTGACGGTGCGGGGAATAAAGGCGAATCCCAAAAAGATTTCCATTGATACTTTACCATCTCCAAGAACAAATAAAGATGTGAAGAGTCTAACCGAAAAACTCGCGGCGATTACGCGGTTTCTGTCGAAAGCCGCAGAAAGGCAGCTGCCATTCTTCAATACTTTGAAGAATTGTTTAAAGAAAAAAGATTTCGTATGGACTCAGGAAGCAGAATCAGCTTTTCAAGAGATGAAGAAGGTGCTCGCTGAGTTACCAACACTCACTACGCCGGTATCAGGAGAAATGCCTACGCTGTACCTTGCGGCATCGAAAGAAGCTATCAGCTCGGTTCTTATCGCAGATCGCGGAAAGGTAATCAATTCTCTTTTACTTATATGAATTATTTATTTCATAGACAAGTGATAATGCTCCAAATGAACATATATTTAGGCACAATATCCTTCCAATATGTAAAGCTTTTAGTTGTAATTGTTCTATTTTTATGTAATATTCGTTTAAATAAATAAGTGCGAAGACAAAAGAAGAAAACGACGATTTGAAGACGTAAATGATCAAAAAGCTCAAAAGTACAAAGTACAATCCAAGTGGTTCGAATTATTGATGAGAAACGTCTAAACATTACAAGATTACGAGCCGCGGAACGCAAAGTACAAGATATCTCCGCGTACGAAAGGACGTTCGAAAATCCGGAACCAGGACATGAACCAACTATCAACGCGCGACGCAACGGAGCTAAAATTACAAGTCAACAATGCACAAGAATATAATATAATATATAATTAATTATATAAAATTATATATATTATATTATATTTTAAATAAATACGCGCAGCCCACGTTTAAAACTCAATGTGAGCTGGAACAGCTGGCCATGCGATCGCATGGCCAGAAGGCACAAAACTCATGCACTCACATGAGTTACTGTAGCTGGCCAGGTTCTATAAAAAGTCAGTTTTTCGGACGAGTTATGTACATCTTTTTCTATCTCTTACTCTCAAAATATAAATTTATATTTATATTATAATTTTAGTATTAAAGTTTAATAATAAGGTTATGTTAGCGAATATTGTAAGTTTGTAAGTCGAAATTCTGTCCGTGTAACGCTACGCTATTAATACTCATTATAAGTTATGTACAACCTTTTTAAATTAATGTATCGTAGCTAAGTTATTATTATGCTTATTTAAATCGAAGTAATCGTGATGTTGGATTAAATATTAAGACGGGGTAATTGGGCTTTGTACCATAATTGGGGTTTGGACAAAAGACCGACACTTGTGGAAATTGGACTATGGACTATTAATGGGCTTTATATTTGTTTAACTGAATGATAGTTCGTTAATTTAATATAGATATTTACAATTTGACGTATCTATAAATAACCATATACACTCGATCGGACACGATGGGTGGAATATTAATAAATACTAATAATCGTTCATTTAACCGGACACGGGGATGGATTAATAGTCAATGGACTCATTAAAACAGGGGTGGATTACATACAAGGACACTTGGAGTAATTGTTAATAAAGTATTAAAACCTTGGATTGCACACAGTCGATAACCTGGTGTAATCATTAACAATGTATTAAAACCTTATTATAGTTTAAGTCCCCAATTAGTTGGAATATTTGACTTCAGGGTATAAGGATAATTTGACGAGGACACTCGCACTTTATATTTATGTCTGATGGACTGTTATGGACAAAAACCAGATGGACATATCGAATAATCCAGGACAAAGGACAATTAACCTGTGGTAATAAATTAAAATCAACACGTCGAACATCATGATTACGGAAGTTTAAATAAGCATAATTCCTTTAATTTATATGTCATCATACTTTTATTTACCGTCATTTAATTTATCGTACTTTAAATTATTGCACTTTTAATTATCGCACTTTTATTTATCGTCATTTACTTTACGCTTTAAATTAATTCATTTGTATATTTAATATTTTACATTAGGTTTTAATTGCGACTTAAGACATAAAATCGACAAACCGGTCATTAAACGGTAAAAACCCCCTTTTATAATAATAATAATATTACTTATATATATATATATATATATATATATATATATATTGATACAAATATAGTTAAAAATAAATATAGTGTTAAACTTGGCTAGCTCCCTGCGGAACGAACCGGACTTACTAAAAACTACACTACTGTACGATTAGGTACACTGCCTATAAGTGTTGTAGCAAGGTTTAGGTATATCCACTCTATGAATAAAAAAATAACTTGTGTAAAATTGTATCATATTTAATAGTATTTCGCAATAAAAATATAATTATTTCATATACACCTCACATAACATAAACAAGTAACGTTGCGGTTTTTTCAGACGCAAATGCCGGTCTACTTCGTAAGCAAGACGCTGACAGCAAGCGAAGTAAACTATTCACCAATAGAAAAGCTAGTATATGCGCTAGTCCACACGGCGCGGCGTTTGCGCCGGTACTTTCAAGCACATCCAATTGTGGTTCTAACTGATCAACCGATCAAGCAGGTTGGTAAATGCCTAATTTGCGGCAATGTCCGGGGCTACCGCATTGACTAACGCAATCATTTTTCTTTCAGGTGCTATATAAGCCTGAGATTTCTGGCCGAATGGCTAAATGGGCAGTTGAGTTAGGAGAACACGAAATAAATTTTTCTTCGCGAAGCGCGGTTAAGGGTCAAATACTTGCGAATTACCTAGCAGAATTGTCTGCGGATGTTGAGGCATCGGCTGAGCAGCAGGATGCGCCTACACCACCCTTGTCATCATGGGAGTTATATACCGATGGTGCCTGCAGCACAGCTGGCGCGGGTGCAGGTGTAATTTTATCTGGCCCAGATGGCGAAGAGCACACATATGCGTTGCGGTTCAATTTTGCTGTTACGAACAACGAAGCAGAATATGAGGCTTTGTTAGCAGGTATGCGTATTGCGAATAAATTAAATGTTAAAATTCTGCACGCTTACGTGGATTCAAAGCTAGTATGCAGTCAAGTCAGCGGAGACTTTGAAGTGCATGACATAGCCATGCAGCAATATTTATCGCTTGTTCATAACCTCGTTGACCAGTTTGAGGCTTTTCAAATCTCCCACGTAATGCGGGGGCAAAATAAGAAGGCGGATGCGTTTAGCAAATTGGCTGCTTTGGCCTTTGATCATCTGGGGAAGAAAGTTCTTATAGAATAACAACATGAGAAGTCTATTGTTATGATGCCTTTGGTGGCACCTGTTGAGGAATCCAGCTCGACGTGGATGACACCCATCATTGCTTTTCTGCGGGATGGCACCTCACCTGCGGATTCTGTTGATGCAAAGAAAGTCCGCACTAAGGCACCACTGTACGCCCTTGAAGGTGAGGTCCTATATCAAAAAAATTATTTCGGGCCGCATTTAAGGTGCATTGGCCCAACAGAGGCAGAGGAAGTTATACGCGAGGTGCATGAGGGTGCATGCACTCTTCATTCAGGGCACAGGTCTATTGTGTCAAAAATTATGCGGCTAGATTATTATTGGCCCACTATGTACGCAGATACCGCGCGCATAGTTAAACAATGCGAATCTTGCCAAATACATGCACCTATCAGCAGAGCACCTGCGCACCCAATGATCCCAGTCTCATCACCATGGCCATTCTGCAAATGGGCAATTGACATAGTCGGACCATTTCCGAAAGGTCGAGGTAATATTATCATTTATTTTATACCATATGCTACTTACATCAGTATCTTATGCGTACTCGGCACACGCAGGAAACATCAAATTCTTGATTGTTGCAATTGACTATTTCATAAAGTGGGTTGAAGCACGACCGCTAGCAACAATTTCAGGAAAAAGGGTGCGAAATTTTGTATGGGAGGACATTGTTTGTCGATTCGGTATACCAAACGAAATCGTTAGTGATAACGATACGCAGTTTGCGGGGGATTCTTTTCGCAGTTGGTGCGCGAAGCTTAAAATTAAGCAAACTTTTACATCCGTTGCGCATCCACAGGCGAATGGCCAGTGCGAAGTCACCAACCGGGATATAGTGGCTGGAATCAAAGCTAGACTGGGTCATGGTCACATTGGTTGGGTGGACGAACTACCAAAGGTTTTATGGGCACATAGAATAACACCCAAAGCAAGCACTGGTGAGACTCCGTTCAGTTTGGTCTATGGGTCAGAAGCTGTTGTACCCACAGAGATTGGGGTACCAACGTTCCGCATAAAGAATTTCGACGAGCAGAATAACTCAGAAGCTTTGCGGGAAAATCTTAATTTGTTGGAAGAACGCAGACTTTCTGCAGCGATAAACGAAGCCAATAATAAGCAAAAACTTGAAAAGTACTACAATCAGCGTGTGCGTTCACGCTCTTATAAGTGCGGGGACCTAGTTTGGCGTCAGAATGACGCAAGTCATGCGGAAGATATTGGAAAATTGGGCCCCCGCTGGGAAGTTCCGTATAAGGTAGTAGGAGCAAGCAATACCGGGGGATACCATCTTGCGACATTAGATGGAAAACCTGTAAAATGCACTTGGCACGCGACGTTGTTAAAAAAATGTTACATATAGCTGGTTGGACCCGATGACTCCAAATATTTTAGCACATTATTTTTATGTAATTTCCTTCCGTTTGGATGTGTCACGGTTGTAATCATGATTAATACCAATTAAAATATTTACTCGCGCATACTTTTGTTGTATATATCTTTCTTTTTTTTTGTATGCAGTTCCTGCCTACTTAAGGGGTGTCCTCTAGCCCCCGTGCGGTAGAAGAATGTTTGGTTACAAGGCTAGACATTAACGGTAGGTAAAGGGAATTGGTTTTCCCCTAACCAAGCGCCACGCAGACTAGATGGCTGCCAAGTCGACTTAAAAATACAAGCATTGGTTTGCTTGTGCGTAATTACTCTCGCATTAGTTTGTATGAGGAACTCTTAACTATAAAAGCATTGGTTTGTTTTTAGTTGCGTTGATTACCATATAGCTAAAGTGCACCTCTAGCACATGACAAAGCAATAACGCAGTAGCTTTTGAGTCTAAACTGTTAAAGGTAAAATTGCTAAAGTATTGGTTTATTTTATGCAGCACCTGCGTATGCGCATAAGTTTTGGTTAACTATGCGCATGGGCATGCAGTTCATCCTTTGTTTTAATTCGCGATATATAAACAATTAATAAATAACGCATGCACAATACAAAAATATATAATACAACTAAGTTATTACAAATAATAATTGTTTCAAATGCCTGCCCAACACAGGACTTAGGGCTCAAAAATTGTACTTACAATTGCCTGCCTAAGCATAGGACTTACAGCGCAAACGGTTAATGCTCAACCTAAAAATCTTCCTTAAGAAACCCATCAACTGACATATTGGAATCCGCAGCGAAAGCGTCTATTAAGGGGATCGGGATGGACTGGATGGCCTGCTCAGCTTCAAGGAGCGCCTCAGCTGTACCTTCCTTTAAGTATTTGTGTATAATCTGGGGGGTATGGTAGTGTAAGGTTACATCCTTTAATCACCTCGAGCATCACCTTATTGCGGTCATGCTCCTTCACCGCATCGACATAGGCATTGAACTTTACAGACACGGGGTCCGAGTCCATTACCTTTTGCGCAATGGTGGGGAGGGAGGTGCGAAGCTTCAACAAGTCTGCCTCGGCTAGCTCACGGCCAGTTACCGCGTCATCCTTCTCTCAGCTAACCCTGTCTAGGTCAGCCCACAAACGTTCTGCTTCACCCTTGGCCTGATCAACGGCCCCCATCAGCTCTTGATTTTTCTTCCTTTCCGCAATCAAGTAAGTTTTCATTTCACCCGCAGACGCCTCGGCAGCCTTGCGTGCCTCATCTGCGTCTCTCCTATCATTCCTTAACTGATCAACACCCACTTGGAGCAAGCCTAGCTCGGTCTCTTTCCGCACAGCCAATTGGTACAAATTCGTAGAACGACGTACCCCATCCGTGAACATGCCAAAAAACACAAGTCCATTTTGGATAAAGGCATTGTGCGCTTGGTGGAAGGGCAGTGCGGCTAGTTGCTAGCGGAATACGGTCGGAAAAATTTGTTGCAGGAAAGCAGACTGTTCAGCGGCATTCTGTGCGGAGGATTGAGTAAACTGGGCCAGGTTAGCAAGGCAGAAGCTACCGCGTGGTGGAGTTGGTGTAGAATCAGAATCAAGATGTATAGCTTTGTCTCTTAATGTGGCGGTGGCTTCAAGGTCTGGATTGGCCTGCGATGGCGTGTGGTGCGTGTCGTCTAGATGCTCTTCGCAGATGCATTGGTTAGTTAATATCGTCATGACTTAACAGAAGCAGTGGTAATGTAATGCTCACCCGTGGTTGGAGGTGGAAGATTTGTGGATGGCTGCTCTACGGGAATGAAGTTGTCATTCCGCATATCCTCCCTTTGTTTCGGAGTCAATTTCTTCTTCTTGGATGCGGCATCTGATGGGTCTGAGGTCGTTTTGTGTTTGTTTCCCGATGTTTGCGGGCAAGTACCTCATTCTCGCCTGATTTTTTCTGCTCAAGGGGCTCATTTATTTTCTGTTTGCGAAAGGAGATCGTCGCAATCTCCTCTGCGGTTAACACCTTCTTCATCTTCATCTCTGCATAACATAAACGAGTGTTAGTCACAGACATATATGGCTGCGTAAATTAAATATACACGTTGCTATTCCTAACCTTGCCATTCGGTGCGACTATGGCTGGTCGTAGATCCTCCCATGGCCAATGGGCAGATATCTTCCCCAGACACAGCATGACGTTTCCGTAGGCGCGGTGTACAAGCTGTGCGTTTGCGCACTCCGTGAGCAGCTTGGATTCTTCATCGTCCAGCTTTGGGGTTTTGTTTACATCTTTTGCTACCCCTTTGCACCAAACTAAGGTCTGCGGAAAACTCGTGCCCACGACGGTTTGGTCAATAAAGAAGAAGGTTTCTTTCCATTGGCCGACATTTGATTTGGGTGTTTTTGTGAAGTTTTGGCATGCGAAAAACATAAACCAGGATTTATGATGCATGGCGAGACGATATAAAGGGCAAAACACGTTGACCATGGGTACCTTGTTTAGAGCAGTACACCACATTTCGAACATGACTATCTTTCCTATCGCGTATGGATGTAACTGCCCTAATCCTACATGGTAATGGTCTAACACACCTAGGAAAAAGTCAGATGGTGGAACCCTAAAGTTCCCGTGCTTAAACGCGTGTTCGTAAATGGCCACCTTCTTCTCCGGTGGCTCATGGGCACGTTGGTGGGATTGGGGTGGTACCGGATTATACTGTGCTAACGGCGGATATTGCTTAATTAAAGAATCTATATGTTTCTTCTCAATAATAGATACTACACTATCTACAAATGTTTCATTAGCCTTCGTCATTTAATAAGGGTGATCGGAGAAGTTACTGACCTTTTATACCTGGCTGAAAATAAACTTCTTCTGATCGGAATTGATTTGAGCAGCGTTTGGAGACGATTTGGCAGGAAAAGGTAGAAATGAGGGTTTTTTGCGTGTATTTATAGTCAAACGTGGGGTGTCAAACTTAATCCGGAGCGTACACGTGTTACACAACCGACGGTCGATGATTGTTGCATGCGCGTGGTTTTCTGTTTGTTGTACCCAATGTTGAGCGCGTGGCCCACACGCGCCTGCCAACTGCCACTTTATGTCTTGTCAGCCGAATGGGCTTCTGCTACAGTGACAGGCATTTAATGACCTCGAGACGCACGTGGAAAATTTAATGCTAGCCGTTTTCTTGTTTTTCTTTTTTGCTTAATAGTTTGATATCATATGTCTTGCGTCATATAATATCAAACTGGGGGGACATAATGATACCGCAACCCGCATGCGCATTCTATACGTATGCGGGCGCTCGCTAGCATGCGTATGCATGTACTTTGTATGCGGTATGCGACATGCGGTGATGTATCGAATGCCTTTGTTCCCGGCACGGAGGTTACTTGGTCATCAAGTCGATATCATTTCCATAATTACAACCGAGATTGGGAGTTTGTTATGGACAGGATTATCACAATCTTAGACGGTTCTAGAATTAGGGTTTGCCTATATATACTAACCTTAATTATCATTCTAGACACGATCACGTTACGTAACCATTGTCTGCTACACATCTCACGTAACAAGCATCATCTTTCACCTTCTCAAGGTTTACAGGTTAGTTCCTTATTAACTAGCACCTACAACCTTACATGGGTCCTTCTGATCAACGATCGTTATCGAAGGTGGACTTAATCACTTGGCCACCCCGCTGACATCATCATGTCAGCCAGGGTTATTCACAGTAGCCGGACCGAAGAGCCAAGTTCTAAGATCCTTAAACCCCCCTTAACTTATTGAACAGGCATATTGACCCTATGGAAAATATATGCATGATCATATGCGAATGTCCTATCTCTTTGAAGTTTGAAACCTTTTTTGAGTGTTTCATAACATCCGCATCATTCTCTCCACTTTTCCAATGTTGTTTTAGATTTTCATAAATTCCAATGAAGATCTTGATGTCTTTACACATCTTACTCCACTTTCCCATTAATTGATCTTGTCGACGAGGCTCGATGACCAGACTGTTGTAGTCCTCTCGAACAGTGGACCAAAATGTCTAGGTAGTTTGCGAGTTCCTGATAATGTTGTTTTGAGAAGCTCGTGCCCAACACTCGGCTAAAATTCGAAATTATTCATCGGACCACATAACCTTTGCCCGTTTTCCTTTTCCATGCGACTCGGGTGTTTGTGTTCCTTTAACTGCTTCGATTTTAAATTGGGTTTCTTCAACCGCATCAACTACGGGCTGTGAACCTTCTGACGGAGGATTAACATGTTGTTGATACATGGTTTGGTTAAACCGCCAAAACCGCCGCCTTGCGGCGGTCCGTACCCATTAAAACCTCCAAAATCGCCGCCTTGCGGTCCGTATCCACCGAAATTTTGAGGACCTCCGAAACTAAAAGTTTGAGGACCTCCAAAATCGAAATTTTGAGGACCTCCAAAACCGCCTCGTGGATGAGTGAAATGTTGTTGGGGGATAGAAGATGTTGGGGGTCTCGGAACGGTAATATTGTGTTGTTCCCTATCTTGTAAAAGTGAACACCATATATCCCGATCGATACTCGATGAATTTTGTTCGGGTGTTTGTTTTTGTTTGGAAGCTTTTTTGGATGAAGACATTTTGATGAAGTGATGAAGATAGTGTTTGAAGTGTTTGAATTATTGTGAAGTGAAGTATGGTTTGAAGTGTTTGAATGTGTGTATACATAGAAGAGTTAAGTTTAAAATAAAAAAGAAAAAAAAAGTATCCGTTATGTTTTAAACGGCTAGAATAATAAGAAATATAATGTTTTTTATTATTTAATTTTGGGCCCCACCTCGTCGAACCAAATGTTGTTACCACGCATTTTGCATCACGGCCAAGACAACCGCGCCCCTACCACGCTCGGTAGCAGTGGTGTCTCCCATCCGGAAACTTTATACTATATAGTTTATAAACTATTCTTATTGATTGAGAAATGCATATATGTCTTCTAACACACTACAAATAATTTACATTTTATATTCTTTACCAAAATCATTAGATCTTCACGGTAAAACACGTCATTTTATCCCCAATGAGATTGTTCAAGCTCTACTTTTGGGGTTGAGATTAAACTCGTGACCTTCACTTTATGATGCATGTCTCCCAATCATTAGGCTACCATCGTGAGGACATTGTTGTGAGTGTATGTGTGTGTTATTTGTGTATATCGCGTTTTGTGTGTGTATTTTGTGTATTGTATGTGTGTGCCTGTGTGGCTTGAGATAAAGTGAGAAGAGATGTAAAATTAGGTTTATTTTTAAATTGAGTTTTAACTTTTTGTATGTATTGAAATTTCGTCTTTGCGACAATTTAACGGCTTAGATGTTTAGGTCTTGTTGACGTTTTGCTTAAAATTATAATAATTGTTAACCACCCTAATGACCTAATTACAAAATCTCACAATGTAGTCATGATTTCAAGGTTTAATTCTTGAATTGACTTAAAAACGTTAGTTTAGTTAATATTTTTTAGTAAAGTTTGAGTAAAAAGTTTACCTAAATCTTATGTATGATAATCAATAGACAACGATATGAGCATGATAAAGCTCAAATGAAGAGAATAAAGATACTAAATTGATTGCTTTGATCAAATTGAACTCATTCCAATGAACAAATGTAGAATAATTGTGAGGTATGTGAAAATGCATCGTTAACAAAAGTTCTCATCGTTAATAAAAGTCTAGCAACAAAACTTTAGCAATACGATTCAATAGCTTCAAATCACCAACTACGTCTACTATAACCAAAACATACGCTATAATAAATCATTAACTTAATTGGAGACGTTAGTCATATTATCACATTCACAACAAAAGCTGAAAGTTCGAAAATGTCCACTAATTGCGTCTTCAACTTCACAAATAATGCGACAGTTGCTGCTAAAGAAGCATGTTCTCCTATACGTGTTCCTTGAATACAAGTATGTAGTAAATATTGGCGAATAGGAAACTATATTGGCGAATATCAATTTGCTCCATGCGAAAAATTAGAAGGAAAAAAGTATCTTTTATTTTTTATTTAATATTTAGTGTTTTCTTTCCGTCCAACTTTTACAATTTCACCGTTCAGACTCCGAGGGAGTATTAGAACATAAGTTTAGGATAGTTGGATCAAGCCCAATTGTTAGTATAGAGTCTATTAGGGTATAGTTAACCGTTATGGTTTCACTATGTATCTCTATAAGTACTGAACCAATAATTCAAAATAAATGATCATGGAGAATTCATTGTCTCACATATTATTCCATAAGTTTAGGTTTGTTGGATCAAGCACAATTGTGAGTCTAGAGTCAATTAGAATTTGGTTAAGTGTTAGGGTTTCATTATGTATCTCTATCAATACCAAATCAATGATGCAATATAACTCACGGAGAATTCATTGTTTAACATGGTTTCGGAGCATGTTCTATAAACCCTAAGACTTATCTAAATCCAGGACTCTACATTCACAATTTTTCGGATACATTTGGTTATCTCTGCAACCCTCAAAATACATTCAACGAAAGGAATATGGCATCACGATAATGTTACATTTTAATAATTGTAAATTGTAAAATCTACTTCAAAATTAGAAAAGATTACATATATAGAGAAAAAAGAGACATACATATGTGATGACTATAACTGTCAGAACAAATGAAATCAACCACAAAGATGAAGATAATGGACGTTTTATTGTTATAAGCAACTAATAGTGACACCATATATGCATATTTGATTGTACTCAATACATTTTATATTTAATTTCGATTAAAAATGACAGGAGACTTATATATTAATTATAGTAGCACACAAAATATATGGCATGTTACTTTATTAAAATGTACTCGTAAAGCATGACCATTAGAGTTCTTTATCAAAATTGGAATGTGATCATTGATGTAATGTATATCAAAATCAAAATAATAAACTATAAAGCACGTGCTGCAATTTATAATGCATACCATTGTTGTATGCATAATAAAGAAGTCAGTAAAAAAAATAGGTGACATAAATTATTACTGTATATCTATTGAGTAAGCAACTCCCGATTATTACGGTTGCAAAGCCAAAACGGAAGTAAATGTGAAAGATTTTTAATAACAGTAAAACTATTTAACAACTAAAACTTTTAATTCCAAATTAACAATCTTTAAATTAAGAAGATGAATGAATGTAAAGCTCTAGGGTTTTCTCTTCAAAAAAAAGTCGGAACACCATTTTCAATATTCTAAAGTTTTTCAATGATCACCGTCAGGGAGGGAGGTTATTATGGTTGGGAATACACTGAAAAGATAGATGATGACTGGTATTGGAAGAAGAAGATAAATTCACAAAAATCATGTAACACGAATTAGGGCACCGTTTGAAAAATATGTCGAACGTTCAGCATCGTTATTCTTTGACTCTTTGTTACTAATGTCCCAGAGCACGCTACTTTGAACCATTTGTGGAGGGAATTTGAGACTTTTAATTGCTTAGTGAATACGTTTATTGTCAGAAAAAATCTACGTTGGGGAAAAGATTTGCTCTTGTACGTTTCATGGGTGTGAAAAACGAGAAGGAGATGGTCCGTCGATTAAGTTACGTGTGGATGGGTAGTTTTCTTGTTTTCGTTGATGTTGCTAATCCTGCTGAAACCTTGGATTAGGGATTCGAGCATATCCCTTGTCTAAAGAGGGAGATCAAGATGCAAAAAGTAACACTAAAGCTGATGTGCCTCCACCTGCTGCTATACCTCATGATATGCGAGTAGCTCTAAACTCTTATATCAGTGTTGTTCATGGTAATAACACATCATCTTCTCATGAGTTGATTTTTGTGATCGGGAATTTTTGATTGATGAGTGTGTGGAGATATCTAATTATGAATCTAGTTATGACACTTGGTTGATTACACTTTTCTTTCATAACGTATAGCAAAATTCTTTCATGAATCTAGCTATACTTTTCTTTCATAACGTATAGCCAGGGGTGTTGCCCCTTGGATCCTGCAAGGGGGCTCATCCCCTTGACCCCCGCATTTTGCGCGACAGTTTGTAGCCAACTCTTACGGGCGTGTACTCCACACTCTCTGAACCCGTTGTTAAGTATAGCTAGCTAACACATGCATTCATGTAAATCACAACTAACTAAAATGCACGTTGGATGACACTAAAATCACCAACGTGATTCTCATGAGGTGCGGTCTGATCAGGTGAATGGGGGTTCTAAACACCATGATTTGTACTCTTCACCTTCTTTCGAGTCTATTGGAACAAGATAAGTGGACAGTATGAAGGATAAATTTGCTAATGGTATTAATATTGAGAAGGAAAATAAGAGTCTTATTTGACCTTGGCAATAGATTGTGCATTGATATTTCGGAGTGCAATTTGGATAATTTGATTGATTCAGTCGAGATGCTAAAGTCATTTAAATGAACATTATGTTAACTAATTTTGGGGGATCGAAGAAACAAAAGAAAAGATAGTGGGTTCAGGAGTTGCGTAGTAAACACCAGATCCAGTTTCTTGCCATTCAGGAGACAAAGATGACACGATTAGAGATGTTTCGGTTGAAATCATTATGGGGTAATTATTCGTTTGATTATTCTATTAGTTTAGCCCAGGGACGTTTCAGAGGCATAGTTTCATTATGAGATCCTAATATCTTGTCAAAGAAGAGATTTGGCGCCATGATAATTATGTTATTATTAAGGGTCATTGGACTAATCTTAGTTGGAGTTGTTATATGGTAAACATTTATATGCCACAATCACAATTGGACAAGCTGGCTATTTTGGAATCAACTACGCATGTTTATGGACGATCATTCAGGAGAGTATATTATGTGTGGCGATCTTAATGTGGTGAGGAATGAAGATGAAAGATTTGGCTCCGAGTTACCTCAAATCTAAGCAAATGATTTTAATTCGTTGAGTTGACAGATGTGTATCTACGTGGGTTAAATTTACGTGGCATAATAAACCGGGTACTAAAATGAGTAAGCCTGACCAATTCTTTGTTACCCACAATGTTTTCAGTAATGGTGACGCGTTAAAAGGTTTTGGTTTTACCTAGAGGAAAGTCGGACCATTAGCCTATTCCTTTTTGATGAGAAGATTAATTTCGGTCCAACTCCGTTTAAAGTTTTCCACTCTTGGCTGGAACGTGTGGATTTCGATGGTGTAGTGAAGGCTGGGTTTGAGGAGAAGAATAATATGGGCCCGATAATTCTTTTATGGCAAACAAGAAGATTTTAAAATCACACCATAAAGAGTGGAGACACATATTAAATGATGCTAAACTTACTTGGAAACAGTATGTGATGATTAGATTGATGGCTTTGGATAAAAAAATTGATTATGGTGTCATTTCGCAGGTAGAGTTAGTTGGACATTTAAATCTGAAAAATGAAACTGATAGGTTCTATTAGTATGATGAATCAGATTTCTTTCAAAAGTCTCGTATTAAATGGATGGAAAGTGGCGATGACAATACCAAATTCTCTCATGCATCATTAAAGCAGAAACATAATTATAACTCGATTCGGGTTATAAAGATAAATGGTATATGATGTTTAGATCATGAGATGATTAAATCTAGCTTTTTGAAATATTTCAAGTCAAAATTCAGTCGGACAGATAACGAGGCTATTTTAGAAGATATGGATATGCAACGTAAACTACATCTTACATATATAGAGTCTTTAGAAGTTGATGTGTCAAAAGGTTGAAATAAAATTGGCGGATTGAGAATGCGGAAGTAATAAAACTTCTGATCCTGATGATTTTATTTTTTGCTTCATAAAAAATTATTGGGATCAGATTAAGAATCATATCATCAAAGATGTTAGATATTTTTTTGTGACATCGTCTTTTATAAGGGGTTTAAATTCAACTTTTTTGTCACTAATACCAAAAGTTCTAACCCTATCGTTATTGCAGATTATAGACATATCTCATTGGTGGGAGCATTCTATAAGATTATTTCAAAAGTGATCAAGAACCGATTGGCTTAAATCATTGATAAAATTATTTGTCCGGAACAGTCAGCTTTTGTTAAATGAAGACGGATTCTGGATGGTTCGTTAATGTTGAGTGAAACGATTTCATGGATGAAAAAATCAGAAAAAATATGATGTTATTCAAAATAGACTTTTTTGGATAGGGGATGTACCTCTTTGCTCGTTGCATAATCGCTTATTGCACTTGGAACATGAACGTGACGTTTTGGTTGCTCACAGATGCGTGAATGGTGAGTTAGTCTGGAACTGGACATGTGATGATATTAGCAGTCGTAACTCGTCTGCTCTTCGTGGTTTTAGCGACCAGCTGTCGAGATTTTGTTATATAACCATTCTGACTATTGGTGTTGGATTATGAAAAGTGATGGTGTGTTTACTGTTTCGTCAGCTAGGTGTTGTATCGATCGGATTCTGTTGCTGACGAGTGATTCTCCCAACGATGTGGAAAAGATTTTTTCCTGGTAAAATCAACATTTTTCTCTGGAGGTTTTTTCTTGATAGTCTTCCATATAGACTCAATCTTTCGAGACGAGGTTTGGAAATTCAATCGGTTAACCGTGTTGTTTGCAACATGGAGTTTAAAGCTCAGACCATACATTTATTAGTTGTTCTTGCGCGCAAGATTTGTGGAGATCTAGTTTCATTTAGATTGATCGCCCATTTCACTCGTTTACTATGTGGCAATAAGTGCTTAGCTGGGTTGATACAACTTATGATAATGGTGGTTCGAGGGATCGAGTGTGTTCTTTATCTTGGTTGCGGCTTTATGGAAGCTATGGCGACTTCAGAACTTTATTGTTTAATGATAAATCCGTGAAAAATGTAATATTGTTAATGATGCCGCAACCCGCATGCGGATTCCATACGTATGCGGGCACTCGCTAGCATGCGTATGCGTGTACCTTGTATGCGGTATGCGGCATGGTATCGAATGCCTTTATTCTCGGTACGGCGGTTACTTGGTCATCAAGTCGATATCTTTTCCATAATTATATCCATGATTCGGGGGAGTTAGTTATGGACGAGATTATCATTATCTTGGATGGTTCTAGAATTAGGGTTTGCCTATATATACAAACCCTAATTATCATTATAGGGACAACCAACATTACGTAACCACCAACTACTACACATCCTATGTAACAAGCTATCATCGTTCATCTTCTCAAGGTTTACAGGTTAGTTTCTTATTAGCTAGCACCTACAACCTTGCTAGGGGCCTTCTAATCAACGACCGTTATCGAAGGTGGACTTAATCACTTGGCAACCCCGCCGACATCATCATGTCGGCCAGGATTATTCACGGTAGCCGGACTGGAGAGCCTTGTTCTAAGATCCTTAAACCCCCCCCCCCCCCCTTTTACGTATTGAACAAGCATATAGACCCTATGGAAAATATATGCATGATCAAGTGGTGCTTTCATTGAGAGTCGAACTAATTCAAGACATGTTTAATTGTTTTTTCTTTTAGAAAGTTTCGAATTATAAGGCTCATTATTCACAAAATTTCTGAATTTTTTGTCTCTTTTACAGTATCATGACTTCCGGGGACTCATCGGAACGTACTCAAACAGATAATCAAAACACGCCATCTGGTAATCAGCAGACGCAGGCTATGACTACGGGGGCGGGATATACGCCTTACCCTCCACCAATGTCCGGCGAGCCTTTCCAAAGGTACAAGCCGATATATCCGGATGGAATTACACCGCCAAGGGCAAACTCACCAGTCACAACCACGCGGTTGGATTTTTCCTCGGTGGATCCAAGGGTCATCTTGGTAGGCACTAGCAGTGAAACATTAGGTCCGCATGTGGTATGCTGCAGCCAGGTACCTATTTACGGTACCATGGTTTCAATCCCTCTGCAGATGCAGAGTGTTCAGCAAAATTCGTCGTTGACACCATTGCAACCTTGGCAACCGCCGCGTCCAGTATCGCAGTTTCTGACCCCTGCGGATGCGCAGGCGTTACTTAATAGTTGGGGGTTTGGTGTCATTCCAGACGCAAACTCTCATTGGACGCCAATAACTGCGCAACATCAAAGCACGGCGCATACAGTTGAGCTCTTAACAGCATACCCTCAGGTTTCACAGATATCTGCGCCACAGGTTTCGGTCCCTTTACAACCACCTAAATACTCTGCGCCGTCAGGTCTTCCCTCTTTTCCGACGCCGCAGCCTTGGTTATATCTGCAGACGTCGGTGCAACCTTAGCAAAATATACAGGGACATGCAAATCTTGCAGGTCAATTTATGCAGGCTGCACCTCCTGACATGGTTCACTTGTTTTCACAGCCTGACTTTGTTCAGGATATGATGAAACGTTTCTTCACAGGGCTAAAAGGAGATCCCGTCAAACCACCTTTTGAGCTACCAACCACTTTTGATAAGTTTCCTCCGCATATAACTACATATCCGTTTCCATCAGCGCCAAAGATACCTCACACGTTAGGTACTTACAATGGCTTAACTGATCCAGATGATTTCCTGCAGCATTTCGAGGGCGCAATGCGAACCCATGGTTGGGTGGATCCGGTTGCGTGTCAGATATTTCCCATGACGCTGCAGGGCATTGATCGCGAATGGTTTAATAAACTCCCGGTTGGTAGCATATCTGGGTTCATGGATCTGCGGACGAAGTTTTTGCTGCAGTATCAGAATCAGAGGCCACGCAAACGCACTCATATTGAATGTCACGATATTGTGCAGAAATCCAAGAAATCTTTGGGTGAATTTCTCACAAGGTATACTAATGAGTGCCTGTGCATACCAGATCTTAAGCTAGAGCAACAAATTTCTAGACTCATATATGGTATAAATTCAAAGCGTCACCCAACGTTGGTTAAGCGTTTGCGCCATACGGTGCCAACAACTTATGCTGAAGCACTTAAAGAATGCCACGATTATATGCGAAGTGGCGAAGATAACGATATTCCTACCGCTAGCTCGCGCAATGAAAAGAAGGACGATGATGATCGTTCGCGTGATCAAAGCTGCGGCCGTAATTCTCGCGGAAGGTATCCTAGCGGTGGTTCTATCAGAAATGATAAAGGGAGATCAAATGGTAATTATCGAAACAATAATCAGCGTGGTATTAATAATCAGAATTATGCGCTGCTCAAAAGCTTGTCTAAAACACCAAAAGAAATTTTGGCAACCGAACCAGTATGCGCAACCTTTGCGGTTCCAACTCCGCTGATAGAATTCGGCAAGCGGGATAAAACAAAATACTGCGAGTTTCATGCCGATTACGGTCATGACACTAATCGGTGTAAAAACTTAATGGAGTGAGTGCTTGAAGCACTGCGCGCTGGTAAATTGGATCACCTAAAGCCACCAAAGAAGGATAAGGGAAAGGCTGCAGAAGAAGGTTCAAAAACTAAAACATTCGCATGGCAAAAAACAGATAAAGCTAAAAGTGCCGATGTAACCATCAATATGGTTGACGCAGACAAAGTTGGACAGCGAAGGAAATACAACGACTACTAGGATTGGGAGCTAATTCCAATTTCATTCCCTCCCGTAATGTCGATCGACACAGTTAACGAGCCCATTAGCATCAAGTGTCGCATTCCTAATTGCGGAATACAGATCAAACGCATGCATGTTAACACCGGGAGTGGCGTCGACATTATGTATGAGCATTGCTATCGTTTCCTTTCTACAGAAGTTAAAGCGCAGTTACGCCAGCCCGATATTACGCTATCAGGGTTCTCTGGAGAAAGCTCATGGCCGCTAGGCTGGATAGAGCTAATAATAGAGCTTGCGGACGATAAGAATCCGCAGTTGGTCAGACACGAGTTAGTTGACTTTTATGTGGTTCGTTCGACTTCGCGTTACAATGCGCTACTAGGGAGAAATTTCATACGACGTTTTAATATTATACCATCGGTAGTGCATGGCTTGATTGAGTTTCCTACAATGGGAGGAATTGCCACAATTGCGTCACATCAAGCAACCGAGTTATGTGACTCAGTTGTGCCTGTAAATATTCCCAGCATGGGAGAACAACTTGCAAGCAGTACGGTCATAGCTAACCGTTTGCACCCGGATAAGCGTATCAAAATCGGTGCAGGCTTGTCAGCCGAAACTAAGGCCAGGTTGCATGGGATATTATCCGTAAACGCAGATGTTTTCACATGGCAAGAGTCATACATGACTGGGGTTCCACGTGATATTGCAGAACATAAATTGAATGTTAATCCATCACTCACACCCGTCAGACAAAAGAAGCGGCATATGGCTCTTGAGCGCAGTGATTGGTTATGTGCAGAAGTAGATAACCTTGTCAAAGCAAACATTCTGCGAGAAGTGCAGTATCAGACATGGGTTGCTAATCCTGTGTTGGTGAAAAAGGCTGACGGCAATTGGCAGATGTGTGTCGATTTTAAAGACATCAATAAAGTGTGCCCCAAGGACAACTACCCTCTCTCGGAGATAAACTGGAAGGTAGAATCATTATCAGGTTTTCAGTACAAGTGTTTTCTGGATGCGTACAAGGGTTATCACCAAATCTTAATGGCTGCAGAAGATGAGGACAAAACTACTTTTCATATGCCGTAGGGTATTTATTGTTATACGAAGATGTCTTTCGGATTGAAGAACGGAGGCGCAACCTATCAGCGCGTAATTGACGCAGCCTTCAAGCACCAAATTGTTAGAAATCTTGAAGCATATGTCGATGAATTGGTAATTAAAAGTAACACTGAAGAAGAGATGCTTGCAGACATCCTAGAAACGTTTGTGTCTCTGCACAGGATCAACATGAAGCTTAACCCGCTCAAATTCAGTTTTGGGGAAGAGGAAGGCAAGTTTCTAGGTCATGTGGTGACGGCACTGGGAATAAGGGCGAATCCCAAAAAGATTGAGGTCATTGATAGTTTACCATCTCCAAGAACAAAGAAAGATGTGCAGTGTCTAACCGAAAAACTCGCGGCGATCACGCGGTTTCTATCGAAAGCCGCAGAGAGGCAGCAGCCATTCTTCAATACTTTGAAGAATTGTTTAAAGAAAAAAGATTTCGCATGGACTCAGGAAGCAGAATCAGCTTTTCAGGAGATGAAGAAGGTGCTCGCTGAATTACCAACACTCACCGCGCCGGTATCAGGAGAAACGCTTACGCTGTACCTTGCGGCCATGAAAGAAGCTATCAGCTCGGTTCTTATCGCAGATCGCGGAAAGGTAATCAATTCTCTTTTACTTATATGAATTATTTATTTCGTGGACAAGTAACGTTGAGGTTTTCTCAGACACAAATGCCGGTATACTTCGTAAGCAAGACGCTGACAGCAAGCGAAGTAAACTATACACCAATAGAAAAACTAGTATATGCGCTAGTCCACACGGCGCGGCGTTTGCGCCGGTACTTTCAAGCACATCCAATTGTGCTTCTAACTGATAAACCAATCAAGCAGGTTGGTAAAAACCTAATTTGCAGCAATGTCTGGGGCTACCGCATTGACTAGCACAATCATTTTTCTTTCAAGTGCTATATAAGCCTGAGATTTCTGGCCGAATGGCTAAATGGGCAGTTGAGTTAGGAGAACACGAAATAAATTTTTCTTCGCGAATCGCGGTTAAGGGTCAAATACTTGCGGATTACCTAGCAGAATTGCCTGCGGATGTTGAGGCATCGACTGAGCAGCAGGATGCACCTGCACCACCCTTGTCATCATGGGAGTTATATAGTGATGGTGCCTGCAGCGCAGCTGACGCGAGTGCAGGTGTAATTTTATCTGGCCCAGATGGCGAAGTGCACACATATGCGTTGCGGTTCAATTTCGCTGTTACGAACAACGAGGCAGAATATGAGACTTTGTTAGTAGGTATGCGTATTGCGCATAAATTAAATGTTAAAATTCTGCACGCTTATGTGGATTCAAAGCTAGTATGCAGTCAAGTCAGCGGAGACTTTGAAGCACATGACATAGCCATGCAGCAATATTTATCGCTTGTTCATAACCTCGCTAACCAGTTTGAGGTTTTTCAAATCTCTCACGTAATGCGGGGGCAAAATAAGAAGGCCGATGCGCTTAGCAAATCGGCTGCTTTGGCCTTTGATCATCTGGGGAAGAAAGTTCTTATAGAAGAACTACATGCGAAGTCTATTGTTATGATGCCTTTAGTGGCACCTGTTGAGGAATCCAGTTCGACGTGGATGACACCCATCATTGCTTTTCTGCGAGATGGCACCTCACCTGCGGATTCTGTTGATGCAAAGAAAGTCCGCACTAAGGCACCACTGTACGCCCTTGAAGGTGAGGTCCTATATCGAAAAAATTATTTAGGGCCTCATTTAAGGTGCATTGGCCCAAAAGAGGCAGAGGAAGTTATACGCGAGGTGCATGAGGGTGCATGCGCTCTTCATTCAGGGCACAGGTCTATTGTGTCAAAAATTTTGCGGCTAGGTTATTATTGGCCCACTATGTATGCAGATACTGCGCGCATAGTTAAACAATGCGAATCTTGCCAAATACATGCGCCTATCAGCAGAGCACCTGTGCACCCAATGATCCCAGTCTCGTCACCATGGCCATTCTGCAAATGGGCAATTGACATAGTCGGACCATTTCCGAAAGGTCGAGGTAATATTATCATTTATTTTATACCATATGCTACTTACATCAGTATCTTACGCATACTCTGCACACGCAGGAAACATCAAATTCTTGATTGTTGCAATTGACTATTTCACGAAGTGGGTTGAAGCGCGACCGCTAGCAACAATTTCAAGAAAAAAGGTGCGAAATTTTGTATGGGAGGACATTGTTTGTCGATTCGACATACCAAACGAAATCGTTAGTGATAACGGTACGTAGTTTGCTGGGGATCCTTTTCGCAGTTGGTGCGCGGAGCTATATTAAGCAAACTTTTACATCCGTTGCGCATCCGCAGACGAATGGCCAGTGCGAAGTCACCAACCGGGATATAGTGGCTGGAATCAAAGCTAGATTGGGTCATGGTCGCATTGGTTGGGTGGATGAACTACCAAAGGTTTTATGGGCACATAAAACAACACCCAAAGCAAGCACTGGTGAGACTCCGTTCAGTTTGGTCTATGGGTCAGAAACTGTTTTGCCCGCAGGGATTGGGGTACCAACGTCCCGCATACAGAATTTCGACGAGCAGAATAACTCAGAAGCTTTGCGGGAAAATCTTAATTTGTTGGAAGAACGCAGACTTTCTGCGGCGATAAACGAAGCCAATAATAAGCAGAAAATTGCAAAGTACTACAATCAGTGTGTGCGTTCGCGCTCTTATAAGTGCGGGGACTTAGTTTGGCGTCAGAATGATGCGAGTCATGCAGAAGATACTGGGAAGTTGGGCCCCCGTTGGGAAGATCTATATAAGGTAGTGGGAGCAAGCAACACCGGGGCATACCATCTCGCGACATTAGATGGAAAACATGTGAAACGCACTTGGCACGCGACGTTGTTGAAAAAATGTTACATGTAGCTGGTTGGACCTGATCACTCCAAATATTTTAGCACATTATTTTTTTTCCTTGTGTAATTTTCGTCCGTTTGGATGTGTCGCGGTTGTAATCATGATTAATGCCAATTAAACTATTTACTCGCGCATACCTTTGTATATATCCTTCTTTTTTGTATGCGGTTCCTGCCTACTTAAGGGGTGTCCTCTAGCCCCGTGCGGCAGAAGCCTATTTGGTTACGAGGCTAGACATTAACGGTAGGTGAAGGGAATTGTGAAATGTCCCGTTCTTATTGATTAAAAACGTTCCATATTAATTGATTTCGTTGCGAGGTTTTGACCTCTATATGAGACGTTTTTCAAAGACTGCATTCATTTTTAAAACAAACCATAACCTTTATTTCATAAATAAAGGTTTTAAAAAGCTTTACGTAGATTATCAAATAATGATAATCTAAAATATCCTGTTTACACACGACCATTACATAATGGTTTACAATACAAATATGTTACAACAAAATAAGTTTCTTGAATGCAGTTTTTACACAATATCATACAAGCATGGACTCCAAATCTCGTCCTTATTAAGTATGCGACAGCGGAAGCTCTTAATAATCACCTGAGAATAAACATGCTTAAAACGTCAACAAAAATGTTGGTGAGTTATAGGTTTAACCTATATATATCAAATCATAATAATAGACCACAAGATTTCATATTTCAATACACATCCCATACATAGAGATAAAAATCATTCATATGGTGAACACTTGGTAGCCGACATTAACAAGATGCATATATAAGAATATCCCCATCATTCCGGGACACCCTTCGGATATGATATAAATTTCAAAGTACTAAAGCATCCGGTACTTTGGATGGGGTTTGTTAGGCCCAATAGATCTATCTTTAAGATTCGCGTCAATTAGGGTGTCTGTTCCCTAATTCTTAGATTACCAAACTTAATAAAAAGGGGCATATTCGATTTCGATAATTCAACCATAGAATGTAGTTTCACGTACTTGTGTCTATTTTGTAAATCATTTATAAAACCTGCATGTATTCTCATCCCAGAAATATTAGATTTTAAAAGTGGGACTATAACTCACTTTCACAGATTTTTTACTTCGTCGGGAAGTAAGACTTGGCCACTGGTCGATTCACGAACCTATAACAATATATACATATATATCAAAGTATGTTCAAAATATATTTACAACACTTTTAATATATTTTGATGTTTTAAGTTTATTAAGTCAGTTGTCCTCGTTAGTAACCTACAACTAGTTGTCCACAGTTAGATGTACAGAAATAAATCGATAAATATTATCTTGAATCAATCCACGACCCAGTGTATACGTATCTCAGTATTGATCACAACTCAAACTATATATATTTTGGAATCAACCTCAACCCTGTATAGCTAACTCCAACATTCACATATAGAGTGTCTATGGTTGTTCCGAAATATATATAGATGTGTCGACATGATAGGTCGAAACATTGTATACGTGTCTATGGTATCTCAAGATTACATAATATACAATACAAGTTGATTAAGTTATGGTTGGAATAGATTTGTTACCAATTTTCACGTAGCTAAAATGAGAAAAATTATCCAATCTTGTTTTACCCATAACTTCTTCATTTTAAATCCGTTTTGAGTGAATCAAATTGCTATGGTTTTATATTGAACTCTATTTTATGAATCTAAACAGAAAAAGTATAGGTTTATAGTCAGAAAAATAAGTTACAAGTCGTTTTTGTAAAGGTAGTCATTTCAGTCGAAAGAACGACGTCTAGATGACCATTTTAGAAAACATACTTCCACTTTGAGTTTAACCATAATTTTTTGATATAGTTTCATGTTCATAATAAAAATCATTTTCTCAGAATAACAACTTTTAAATCAAAGTTTATCATAGTTTTTAATTAACTAACCCAAAACAGCCCGCGGTGTTACTACGACGGCGTAAATCCGATTTTACGGTGTTTTTCGTGTTTTCAGGTTTTAAATCATTAAGTTAGCATATCATATAGATATAGAACATGTGTTTAGTTGATTTTAAAAGTCAAGTTAGAAGGATTAACTTTTATTTGCGAACAAGTTTAGAATTAACTAAACTATGTTCTATTGATTACAAGTTTAAACCTTCGAATAAGATAGCTTTATATGTATGAATCGAATGATGTTATGAACATCATTACTACCTTAAGTTCCTTGGATAAACCTACTGGAAAAGAGAAAAAATGGATCTAGCTTCAACGGATCCTTGGATGGCTCGAAGTTCTTGAAGCAGAATCATGACACGAAAACAAGTTCAAGTAAGATCATCACTTGAAATAAGATTGTTATAGTTATAGAAATTGAACCAAAGTTTGAATATGATTATTACCTTGTATTAGAATGATAACCTACTATAAGAAACAAATATTTCTTGAGGTTGGATGATCACCTTACAAGATTGGAAGTGAGCTAGCAAACTTGAAAGTATTCTTGATTTTATGTAACTAGAACTTGTAGAATATATGAAGAACACTTAGAACTTGAAGATATAACTTGAGAGAGATCAATTAGATGAAGAAAATTGAAGAATGAAAGTATTTGTAGGTGTTTTTGGTCGTTGGTGTATGGATTAGATATAAAGGATATGTAATTTTGTTTTCATGTAAATAAGTCATGAATGATTACTCATATTTTTGTAATTTTATGAGATATTTCATGCTAGTTGCCAAATGATGGCTCCCACATGTGTTAGGTGACTCACATGGGCTGCTAATAGCTGATCATTGGAGTGTATATACCAATAGTACATACATCTAAAAGCTGTGTATTGTACGAGTACGAATACGGGTGCATACGAGTAGAATTGTTGATGAAACTGAACGAGGATGTAATTGTAAGCATTTTTGTTAAGTAGAAGTATTTTGATAAGTGTATTGAAGTCTTTCAAAAGTGTATAAATACATATTAAAACACTACATGTATATACATTTTAACTGAGTCGTTAAGTCATCGTTAGTCGTTACATGTAAGTGTTGTTTTGAAACCTTTAGGTTAACGATCTTGTTAAATGTTGTTAACCCAATGTTTATAATATCAAATGAGATTTTAAATTATTATATTATCATGATATTATCATGTATGAATATCTCTTAATATGATATATATACATTAAATGTCTTTACAACGATAATCGTTACATATATGTCTCGTTTAAAAATTATTAAGTTAGTAGTCTTGTTTTTACATATGTAGTTCATTGTTAATATACTTAATGATATGTTTACTTATCATAGTATCATGTTAACTATATATATATCCATATATATGTCATCATATAGTTTTTACAAGTTTTAACGTTCGTGAATCACCGGTCAACTTGGGTGGTCAATTGTCTATATGAAACATATTTCAATTAATCAAGTCTTAACAAGTTTGATTGCTTAACATGTTGGAAACATTTAATCATGTAAATATCAATCTCAATTAATATATATATAAACATGGAAAAGTTCGGGTCACTACAAATTGGTTTTCCCCTAACCAAGCGCCACGCAGACTAGATGGCTTCCAAGTCGACTTAAAAATACAAGCATTGGGTTGCTTGTGCATTATTACTCTCGCATTGGTTTGCATGAGGAACTCTTAAGTATAAAAGCATTGGTTTGTTTTTAGTTGCGTTGCTTACCATACAGCTAAAGTGCACCTCTAGCACATGACAAAGCGATAACGCAGCAGCTTTTGAGTCTAAACTGATAAAGGTAAAATTGCTAAAGTATTGGTTTATTTTACGCAGTACCTGCGTGTGCACATGAGTTTTGGTTAATTATGCGCATGGGCAAGCGGTTCGTCCTTTGTTTTGATTTGCTTTATATAAACAATTAATACATGACACATGCATGACACAAGAATATATAATACAACTAAGTTATTAAAAATAAAAATTGTTTCCAATACCTGCCCAACATGGGACTTATGTAGTGACCCGAACTTTTCCATGTTTATATATATATATATATATATATATATATATATATATATATATATATATATATATATATATATATATAAAATGAAATTGTTATTTACATGATTAAGTGTTTCCAACATGTTAAGCAATTAAACTTGTTAAGACGTGATTAATTGAAATAGGTTTCATATAGACAATTGACCACCCAAGTTGACTGGTGATTCACGAATGTTAAAACTTGTAAAAACTATATGATGTCATATATATGGATATATATATATATAGTTAACATGATATTATGATAATTAAACATATCATTAAGTATATTAACAATGAACTACATATGTAAAAACAAGACTACTAACTTAATGATTTCAAAACGAGACATATATGTAACGATTATCGCTGTAACAACATTTAACTATATATATATATATATATATATATATATATATATATATATATATATATATATATATATATATATATATATATCATACTATGATATATTAATATATCATAATACCATGATAATGTAATAATTTAACATCTCTTTAGATATAATAAACAATGGGTTAACAACATTTAACAAGATCGTTAACCTAAAGGTTTCAAAACAACACTTACATGTAACGACTAACGATGACTTAATGACTCAGTTAAAATGTATATACATGTAGTGTTTTAATATGTATTCATACACTTTTGAAAGAATTCAAGACACTTATCAAAGTACTTCTACTTAACAAAAATGCTTACGATTACATCCTCATTCATTTTCATCAACAATTCTACTCGTATGCACTCGTATTTGTACTCGTACAATACACAGCTTCTAAATATATTTACTATTGGTATATACACTCCAATGATCAGCTCTTAGCAGCCTATGTGAGTCACCTAACACATGTGGGAACCATCATTTAACATCTAGCAAGAAATATCTAACAAAACAACAAACTAATGGAGCCTATATTGACTCCATACTTCACGTGAACTAGGCACACCACAAACACATTTTGATTTCAATTTTAATGCATCAAATTACTCTCTCTCAAGTGTTCTTCCTTTGTTCTAAGTGTTCTTCATCATATTCATCAAAATCTAGCTCAATCTAGTTCATAAATCCATACATAAACCAAGTTATAAAACAACTACTCAAGAACACACCAACAACACTTCCAAGTTTGCTAGCTTACTTCCAATCTTGCAAATTCACTTTGAGTGATCATCCAACCTCAAGAAATCTTTCTTATTTACAATAAGATATCTTTCTAATATAAGGTAATACTCATATTCAAACTTTGATTCAATTTCTATAACTTTAACAATCTTATTTCGAGTGGAAATCTTACTTGAACTTGTTTTCGTGTCGTGATTTTGCTTCAAGAACTTTCAAGCCATCCAAGGATCCTTTAAAGCTAGATCTATTTTTATCACTTCCAGTAGGTTTATCCATAAAACCTGAGGTAGTAATGATGTTCATAACATCATTCGATTCGTATATATAAAACTACCTTATTCGAAGGTTTAAACTTGTAATCACTAGAACATAGTTTAGTTAATTCTAAACTTGTTCGCAAACAAAAGTTAATCCTTCTAACTTGACTTTTAAAATCAACTAGACACATGTTCTATATCTATATGATATGCTAACTTAATGATTTAAAACCTGAAAACACGAAAAACACCGTAAAACCGGATATACGCCGTCGTAGTAACACTGCGGGCGGTTTTGGGTTAGTTAATTAAAAACTATGATAAACTTTGATTTAAAAGTTGTTCTTCTGGGAAAATGATTTTTCTTATGAACATGAAACTATATCCAAAAATCATGGTTAAACTCAAAGTGAAAGTATGTTTTCCAAAATGGTCATCTAGACGTCGTTCTTTCGACTGAAATGACTACCTTTACAAAAATAACTTGTAATCTGTATTTCTGACTATAAACTTATACTTTTTCTGTTTAGATTCATAAACTTAAGTTCAATATGAAACCATAGCAACTTGAATCACTCAAAACGGATTTAAAACGAAGAAGTTATGGGTAAAACAAGATTGGATAATTTTTCTTGTTGTAGCTACGTGAAAATTGGTAACAAATCTATATTAATCATATCCTAGCTAACTCATATTGTATTATACATGTATTCTAATATATTATGTAATCTTGGGATACCATAGACACGAATACAATGTTTTGACATATCATATCGACCCATCTATATATATATTTCGGAACAACCATAGACACTCTATATGCAGTAATGTTGGAGTTAGCTATACAGGGTTGAGGTTGATTCCAAAATATTATATATACTTTGAGTTGTGATCTATCCTGAGGCTTGTATACACGAGGTCGTGGATTGATTCGAGATAATATATATTGCTTTATTTCTGTACATCTAACTGTTGATAACTAGTTGTAGGTTACTAACGAGGACAACTGACTTAATAAACTTAAAACATTAAAACATATTAAAAATGTGGTAAATATATTTTGAACATACTTTGATATATATGTACATATTTGTTATAGGTTCGTGAATCGACCAGTGGCCAAGTCTTACTTCCCGACGAAGTAAAAAATCTGTGAAAGTGAGTTATAGTCCCATTTTTAAAATCTAATATTTTGGGATGAGAATACATGCAATTTTATAAATGTTTTACGAAATAGACACAAGTAAATGAAACTACATTATATGGGTGAATGATCGAAGCCGAATATGCCCCTTTTTAGCTTGGTAGCCTAAGAATTTGGGAACCGACCCCCAAATTGACGCGAATCCTAAAGATAGATCTATCGGGCCCAACATGCCCCATTCTGGAATTTGGAATGCTTTAGTACTTCGAAATTATCATGTCCGATGGGTGTTCCGGAATGATGGGGATATTCTATATGCATCTTGTTAATGTCGGTTACCAGGTGTTCACCATATGAATGATTTTATCTCTATGTATGGGATGTATATTGAAATATGAAATCTTGTGGTCTATTATTACGATTTGATAAACATATAGGTTAAATCTATAACTCACCAACATTTTTGTTGACGTTTAAAGCATGTTTATTCTCAAGTGATTATTAAGCGCTTCCGCTGTTGCTTGCTAAAATATGGACAAGATTTGGTGTCAGCATGTTTGTATAATAATGTTTAAAACTGCATTCGAGATTTACTTTGTTGTAACATATTAATATTGTAAACCAATATGTATTGGTAATGTGTAAGTGTGATATTTTTAGATTATCATTTCTGGATAATCTAGGTGATGTCCTTTTAACCTTGTCGATAAAATAAAGGTTATGGTTTGTTTTAAAAATGAATGCATTCTTTGAAAAACGTCTCATATAGAGGTCAAAACCTCGCAATGAAATCAATTAATATGGAACGTTTATAATCAATATGAACGGGACATTTCAACTTAGGGCTCAAAAATTATAATTACAAATTGTATGTCTAAGCACAGGACTTACGGCGCAAGTGTTGAAAGCGTTACAATTATAAATCCTCCTTGAGGAACCCATCAACTGACATACTCCGCAGCGAAAGCGTTTATTAAGGGGATCGGGATGGACTGGATAGCCTGCTCAGCTTCAAGGAGTGCCTCAGCTGTACCCTCCTTCAAGTATTTCTGAACAACCTGGGGGTATGGTAGCGTAAGGTCGCGGCCCTGGATCACCTCGAGCATCACCTTATTGCGGTCATGGTCCTTCACCGCGTCAACATAGGCATTGAACTTTTCGGATACTGGGTCCGAGTCCATCACCTTTTGCGCAATGGTAGGGAGGGCGTTGCGAAGCTTTAACAAGTCTGCCTCTGCCAGCTCACGGCCAGTCACCGCGTCATCCATTTCCCTGCGCACCCTTTCTAGTTCCAACCGCAGGCGCTCCGCACCAACCAACTCGCGGTTTTTCTTCCTTTCTTCAATCAATGCGGTCTTTGTTTCCGCCGCAGTCACCTCCACCCTTTGCGCGCCTCTTCCGCGGCATTCCTGTCTTTTTTAACCTGATCTACCCCCGCCTGTAGCAATCCAAGCTCTGTTTATTTCCGAACGGCCACTTGGTATAGGTTAGTGGAACGACGGGCTTGATCCGCAAACATGCCAAAGAACACAAGGCCGTTTTGGACAAAGGCATTGTGCGCTTGGTTGAAGGGCAGTGCGGCTAGTTGCTTGCGGAATTCAGCAGGGAAAATTTGTTGCAGAAAGGCGGACTGCTCTGCGGCATTCTCGGCGGAGGACTGGGTGAGCTGCGCCAGATTCGCCAATCGGAAGCTACCGTGTGGTGGGGTTGGTGTTGTATCAGAATCAAGATGTATTGCCTTGTCTCTTGACGTGGCGGTGGCTTCAAGGTCCGGATTGCCTCGCGGTGGCGTGTGATGCGTCTCCTCAATATGCTCTGCAAATCAGTAACTCGTTAGCACATGCAGTTAATTATGCGGTGTTTAAGCAAGGAAAGAGATGCTTACTAGTGGTAGGAGGAGGTAGATCTGTTTACGCTGGATCGATGGGGACAAAATTGTTATTTCGCATGTCCTCCCTTTGCTTGGGAGAGAGTTTCTTCTTCTTCTGCTTAGTTTGGGGGGCTTCGGTAGCCTTGCGCTTATTGGCCGAGGTGGCGGGTTCGGGCTCCGCGTTTTCGCCAGTCCTCTCCTGCTCAAGAGGTTCGTTAACATTCTGCTTGCGGAAAGAGATAGCCGCAATCTCCTCCGCGGTGAGCACTTTCTTCATCTTCATCTCTGCAAACATATGCGCAATGTTAGAACATGTATGTATACGCTAGTGGTTATATATTCATATGCATTTATACTATTCATACCCTTGCTATTCGGCGCAATTATGGCTGGACGCATGTTCTCCCATGGCCAGTGCGCGGATATCTTTCCCAACCGCAGCATAACATTCCCATATGACCGGTGCACAAGCTGTGCGTTAGCGCACTCCACTAACAACTTCGTTTCCTCATCATCAAGGACGGGGGTTTTGTTCACATCCTTAGCCACGCTTTCGCACCAGATAAGTGTTTGCGGAAAGTTGGCTCCAACAACAGATTGGTCAATAAAGAAGAATGTTTCTTTCCATTGACCCGCGTTCGATTTGAGGTTTTGGTAAAGTTTTGACGGGCAAAGAAAGTGAACCACGACTTGTGATGATTAGCTAGGCGATATAGATGGCAGAACACCTTAAATAGTTGTACCTTGTTGAGTGCAACGCACCACATCTCAAACAATACTATTTTCCCTATGGCGTATGGGTACAATTGCCCTAACCCTACATGGAAATGATCTAGTACGCCTAGAAAGAAGTCTGAGGGTGGAACCCTGAAATTCCCATGTTTAAACGCATGCTCGTATATCGCTACCTTCTTCTCCAGTGGTGTATGAGCACGTTGGTTAGGAAGGGGTGGCACCGAATTATACTGTGCTAACGGCGGGTATTGTTTCACTAAAGAATCTATATGTTTTTGCTCTATTACCGATACTACGCTATCTACATAAGTCTCATTTTCCTTAGTCATTTTCTAAGAGTGATCGGATAGTTACTAACCTTTTGTAGTTGGCCGGAATATATGGGATTTGATCGGAATTGATTTTGCAGCGTATCAGATGAGCTTGAGGCAGAAAATTAGAAATGAGGATGAATTGGGTCTATTTATAGTGGAGATTGGGAGTCATGGGGTGAAACGGTTTCATCGTGGATGTACACGTGTAACGCAATCAACGATCGACATTTTTTGCACGCGCGTGGATGTCATTTTGATGTGCCCAATGTTGAGCGCGTGGCTAACACGCGCCTGCCAACTGCCACTTTACATCTTGTCAGCCGAATGGGCTTCTGCGATAGTGACAGGCATTTAATGACCTCGAGACGCACGTGGAAAATTTAATGCTAGTCGTTTTCTTGTTTTTTCTTTTTCGCATAATAGTTTGATATCATGTGGCTTGCGTCATATATGTGACGACCCGGAAATTTCCGACCAAATTTAAACTTAATCTTTATATAATTCTGACTTGATAAGCAATGAATTTTAATAAATCTTGAACCTCCGAAAAGAGTTTTACACAAGCTTTTGGTCACCCTTTTATTCCGACGATTCACGAACGTCATAACTTGATTTAATTGTTTAATTGTTTAATTATTGTGTATATATATGGATTTATATATATTTAACTTGAAAATATGATAATTAAATATCTCATTAAGTATATTAACAAAGTATTATATATATATTTTCATACTACTAATTTAAAGAGTTTTCAAACAATATATATATTACTATTTAAACGACGTAATTAACTTATGTTAAAATGTATTTATATATAATGTATTACGAGTGTAAATACATCCTTACAAGTATTGAATACACTTTATAATATACCAATACATATAAAGGATAGCTATACTCGTATTTCCGTTCAATTTCCTCAAAGAATTCTACTCGCATTCATACGATATTTTTACCCATATTATATACAGCTTCTAGAAGTATTTACTATTGGTATATACCAATAGAAATCTGCAATTATTTGTGTAATATGTCATCCATGACCTAATCAATTTAATATGTCATGCATGACTTAATACAATTTAACTTATCTTAGATATTTTCACTAAAAGCCAAAATTATAAGCTTATAAATAAGGACCATTTTAACTCATTTTTACTCCACATTTTCTTAAACTAAAAACACACACTTGAATGCTCTCATATCATACTTTAATCTCAGCAACTTTCCTCTTCATAATCAAGGTAAAATACTTCTCAAAATCCTTGTTCAATTCCTTGTATAGTTGCTATCTTATTATACTTATAAAACTTGTAAAAACTAGAACTTGTTTTGGTGAACACCAAGCTTGTTTGAAAAACTAATATAATCTTTCTAACTTAACTCTAATAATACTTATTTATATGTATTATGATGTTATATTAAGTTAATATAAGAACTTATAACTTGTACATATGAAGAACACCTTGAAACTTAACATATATCCTTTAATCTCCATTCGGTAAAAAGCGGACTGTTTTGGGTTGGGAATTAAAAACCTATCTTAGACTTTGAGTTCGAGGCTAAGAATTTAGAAATATGTTAATATATGTAAATAAGACTTCCAGTATTTTTTTCATGATTTTAGACAAAGTGGAAGTATTTTATCAAAAATCATATATTGGGTGGATGCCGGGATTTTTCCAAATCAGTCCACCGACACAAAAAGAGGGTAAACCTCTAAAAATTACTACTTGAGATAAACTTTTCGAATTGGTTTTGTAAAATTTACTTCTTAATGAATCCATAGCAATTTGATTCACTTTAAACGGAGTTGTAATGAATATTTGGCGAGCAAAACAAAATCTGCTAAAATTAACGTTGTATGGACGAAATTTATATTATAAAAACTATATTAACCATAACCTTTTTAACTTTTCCTATATCCTATATATATTTGGACATGTTATCAGTAGTATAACAAAATAATATAATCTTGGTTAATTCTGTGATTGTATATATGTATAATAATATTCTTGGTACGTCCTAACACAATAAGTATACAATACGTTTTGATAAATCCTAAGACAATACGTACACAATACGCTATAGTTAATTCTAAGACAATACGTATACAATACGTCTCTGAATTGATGCAAAGACAATACGTATACAATACGTCGTGGGGTAATTCTAAGATTATATATATATATATATATATATATATATATATATATATATATATACCGAATATTGGACTGTTGGACTTTTCAGACTATTTTGGACTACTAACAAAGGACTACTAACAATGGACTACTAACATAAAATGTTAAAAATTATTATATAAGTATTCTATGAACTTGCTTTATTTTATTCATATGTCGTATTATTATCTGAATCGTTATTATTGTTATAGGTTCGTGAATCCAAGGACGACGTCATATTTTTAATAAGTTGAAAACTTATTATTAATATACTTTTACTACCGTGAGTATATAGTCCCATTTTTAAACTCTAAAAATATTTTGGGATGAGAATACATGCAGTTTATGTTTTACGCCATGGACACAAGTACTTAAAATATATTCTACGTTGAGTTGTACCACATTGCATATCTTCCCTAATAGCTTGGTAACTAATATTTACATGTTGTAAGAACATGTAAGCACGAATCCTATTGATAGATCTATCGGGTTTGACAACCCCAACCGGGCTAGTCGCTCTAGTATCGTAAACGGTTGCATAGTACTTCGTTTTTACTACACTTGGTACAGTGTAGGGAGATTTCATAATAAAGGGAATATGTCACATTAATGGTTAAGTATGGTTACCGAAGCGCTCAACAACTTATAGAATACTTTTATACACTTGCGAGTGTACATATATTTATAACTATGAAATCTTGTGGTCTATATTTATATCGATGTTAAACCTATATATCTCACCAACCTTTGTGTTGACTGTTTAAGCATGTTTATTCTCAGGTCCTTAAGAAAGTCTTCCGCTGTTGCATAATCTGAGCAAGCTGTGCATGGAGTCTAATGCTTTTAATTAAATAAAGTGTTGCATTCAATAAAACCTTTGTCATGTATTATATTTGACTGTTATGTCAAGTGTGTAGTATTTGAAAACCGATGTATTATGGGGATTATTCCTTAAATAATCGTCCAATTGTTTAAAACATGCATTATGTATAATAATGGTGTGCTTTTTATGAAACGAATGCAATATTTTCTAAAACGTATCATATAGAGGTCAAATACCTCGCTATGGGACCAATGAATAACGTACTGCGTTTATAGTAATATGGACGAGTCGTTTCAATATAACATCAAACTGGGGGGACATAATGATACCGCAACCCGCATGCGCATTCCATACGAATGCGGGCACTCGCTAGCATGCGTATGTGTGTACCTTGTATGCGGTATGCGGCATGCGGTGATGTATTGAATGCCTTTGTTCCCGGTACGGCGGTTACTTGGTCATCAAGTCGATATCTTTTCCATAATTATATCCGTGATTCGGGGGAGTTAGTTATGGACGAGATTATCATTATCTTGGATGGTTCTAGAATTAGGGTTTGCCTATATATACAAACCATAATTATCATTCTAGGGACAACCAACATTACGTAACCACCACCTACTACACATCCTACGTAACAAGCTATCATCGTTCATCTTCTCAAGGTTTACAGGTTAGTTTCTTATTAGCTAGCACCTACAACCTTGCTAGGGGCCTTCTGATCAACGACCGTTATCGAAGGTGGACTTAATCACTTGACCACCCCGCCGACATCATCATGTCAGCCAGGGTTATTCACGGTAGTCGGACCGGAGAGCCTTGTTCTAAGATCCTTAAACCCCCCCTTTTTTACGTATTGAACATACATATAGACTCTATGGAAAATATATGCATGATCAATTATTGAATAGATTAAGTTTTTCTCTTCCGTTTGGCTACTTTTTAGAGCCAAAATATGCTTAGATTGGAACACCTGGGCTTTTAGCCCTATTGTAATGTCTTTCTAGCATCTTGCTAGAGGGTAGTTTTGTTTAATGAAATTTTGATGTTCCAAAAAAGTAAATCTATTTAACTTCGATGTTTGTGGTTCAAATATAGTATAATAAAACAAATATAGTATAATAAAACAAATGTCTAATAATACATTATTTCTATAATTTTAAATAAGTGTTCACGTTTTTATTTTATTTTAGTTTGTCTTAAAATAAGTGTTCACGTCTTAAATTAGACAATTAATTATATAATTCTACGTGTCACTAATGTTACATCTTTATGTTTTGATCGTTTAGTGAAACTTTAAAAATACCATTATATAATAATTAGGACATCAAAATGAAGCAATTCTTACTTTAGAAAATACCATTATATACGAGTAATAATTAGGACATCAATTAATAAATTGAAGTAATTAATAGTTTCACGAAAGTCGGCTCTATTATTTGAGTCAACAGCAAACATCGATTTATTGGCGACTTGATTGTCGCTTAGAGTACAGACAGAATTTAAAATCAATGGGAATTTGATTCTAGTACCATTTTCAAAGAGAAATTGATGACTTTCTCTACTCGAGTGTTTCACTCCGGGTGGAGAAATCAATTATCTTTATTCTAGGATAGAGGAATGATTGTGTACATCTCACGTTCCATATACCCCACACATGTGAGATCGAGTTTTGTTGTTGTATATTTATTATTATTATTATTATTATTATTATTATTATTATTATTATTATTATTATTATTATTATTATTATTATTATTATTATTATTATTATTATTATTATTATTATTATTTATTTTATTCATATTATTTATTTTTATTTTTTAAATTTTTGTTATTTATTTAAATTCATTTATTCTTGTTACTTCGATGGTCTTCAGTTTGGTGTTGGTGTTTCTTCAGGTGGTGAGGCTATTCTTCATGCTGTGAATCGGCTGATTGAGGATCGTGGCTCTGATGTTGGCCTCTCTATGTTATTAGTTGATTTTCAAAATGCCTTCAATCTAGTTGATCGTACGGTCATGTTACGTGAAGTTCGCCGCCTTTGTCCGAGCCTTTCTCGGTGGGTTGAATTTTGCTACTCTAATCCAGCCAGATTGTATTATGGGAACCACATATTATGGTCTTCTCAGGGGGTGCAACAGGGTGATCCCCTTGGTCCGCTGCTTTTTGCTTTGGTCCTACAACCCTTGGTTTCTAAAATCAGAGATAATTTTGAGGTTTGTCTTCAGGCGTGGTATTTGGATGATGGTACTATTATTGGGGACACTTTGGTGGTGGGGAAGGTTTTGCATTTGATTATGGAGGATGGGCCTCGTTTTGGGCTGCATCTCAACGTTGAAAAAACAGAAATTTTCTGGCCTACGGAGGACCCTCGCAGCAGGCAAGTAGGTGTCTTTCCTCCTAATATTGCTCGGGCTTTAAATGGTGTTAAGTTGCTTGGGGCCCCCGCAAGTTCCGATCCTGATTTTAGTAGTGAACTGGTGATGCAAAGGGTGACCAAGTCCATTGCGCTTATGGATAAGGTTGCTAAGCTTGATGATCCTCAGTGTGAGTTGTTGTTGCTTAGGGCATGTACGGGAGTTTCTAAACTCTACTTTTCCTTGCGTACTTGTCCTCCTAGTATATTTGATGCGGCTCAACGCGCTTTCGATGGAGCCCTTCGATCTTCCTTGGAGCGTATTGTTACTGCTTCAGGGCCTGGGTTTGGTGATTGGCAGTGGCGGCTTGCCACCTTGCCATTTGCATTTAGAGGGCTTGGTGTTTATTCTGCTGGAGATGTTCGTCATTATGCTTTTCTGGCTTCTCGATTACAGTCTGCTGGATTGCAGACCAAGCTACTTCGTCATGCGAGTATTGTTGGTCTTGGTCGTGCTTTTGAAGATGCATTGGGTCTGTTTAATAAAACTGTTGGGTTTGATATTTTAGGTAATCCGAGTGAGGTCGCTGCCCCAATACTCATGAAGAAATTGGCAGATGTTTATTTCACAAATGTTACCGCTTCTGCAGAATCCACTTTTTCGTTATCTCCCCGACAATCGGCCTTATGGAAATCGCAGCAGGGTGATCACACCTCTGCTTAGCTAAGGGCAGTCCCTATTTTGGGGTTGGGTCAGACGATGAACGCAAAGACTTACCGATGTGTGTTGTGCTACCGGTTGGGTGTTCCATTGTTCTCTATCTCGACGGCATGCTCTGCCTGTTCAAGGGTTTTTACTGGGGATATTTTCGGGGATCACGCGGTGTCTTGTGCTGGTATGGTGGGTATTAAGCATCGACATAATGTTGTTCGGGATTCCCTTGTTGATGTTTGTTATCGATCTGGGATTTCAGCGAGAAAGGAGGTTGACATTGGGTTGTCTGGAGGGAACGACAGGGCCCTCAGACCTGCAGATGTGTTACTTTATTCCTGGGATTGTGGTCGCGATGTTTGTGTTGACTTGACAGGGTCTTCTCCTTTGACACAGTCTGGGCTTTCTGACTTTGTCCCTGGACGTGCTGTGGTTGATGCGGCTCGTCGAAAGCGGGTCAAGTACGAATCTAGCTGTCAGACGATTGGTTATGGTTTCATTCCTTTCTCATTTTCTTCCCTTGGGGAATTAGAAAAGGATGCTGTTTCTTTGCTAAAGCGGGTCCAGAAGAGTTCGATGGCGCAAGATATTGGTGCCGGTGCTGCTGCTCATATTTTTACTAGGATAGGTTTTGCTATTGCTAGAGGTGTGGGGGCCCAGATTGTCTCTAGGCTCTCCACTAATTTTTTGTAAGTTTTAATACTTTTAAGTTTATTATTATTATATAATAATAATAATGATAATTATTATTATTATTATTATTATTATTATTATTATTATTATTATTATTATTATTATTATTATTATTATTATTATTATTATTATTATTATTATTATTATTATTATTGTTATAATTCAGTAGGCTTATAACTACCTTTAATGGTTATAAGAACAAAGAGAGAAAAAGAGAGAAGAAGGAGAGAAGAAATATTGATATTGATATTTCATGAGAAATGGTACACCTTAAATGGTTACCATACATGTTTATTTATAGTATAAAATATTACTATGCAAGAAATATAATAATAATAAAATTAACATCCAATCTAGATATTTTATAACACAATCTAGATATTTTATAACACTCCCCCTTGGATGACAATTTTATTAGAGAATAACTATTACTGCCTCGTTAAAAACCTTGCTAAAGAAAACCCATTGGGATAAAACTTTAGCTAAGGGAAAAAGAGTGCAGCATAGAGTTGACTCCCCCTCAAATAGGCAACGCCTGAGTTGTTACATCTTCTGAACATGTCTCATGCCAATATTATGAACGTGTGTTCTGAAAATAGCAGTTGGCAGTGCTTTGGTATAAAGATCAGCAGAGTTGTTGATTGAACGTATCTCATTTTAATCTGGTTGTCTTTTACGAAATCTTGAGTATATGAGAAGAATCTGAGGTTTTTCATCTGAAACTGTATCATCTAAATCTTTTATGTACAAGTTTAGCCCTTGTGATTTGTCTACAGTCTCCTTCATGGTTTGCTCAAATCCTTGTTTCAATTCCTATTCCCTTGTAGTCTTTTCTGAGCCTTACCAACATACTATTCTTTTCCATCAAACTTATGACCGTTAAGATCGTCTATGGCTTTGGCGCCTCGTCAGTATTTATATTTTGTTCAGTCACTTTTGATACTCTTCTTTCATTTGCATTGTGCAAGCTGCATTATCTTCTTATATAGTTGTTGGTGAAGATAGTTGTTAGTCTTTTATAGCGTTCTAGTCCACAAGAATCAATAATGATTTGTGTCATTGATCTCAACCAAACACATTTTCGAGTAGTTTCATATAATGCAATCACTTCGTCATGATTTGATGATGTTGCAACAAGTGTTTGTTTTAAGAACGCCATGATTTTGTGGTACCTCCATTTAGGAATACATACTGAGTTTGAGATTTATCTTTATGAGGATTTAATAGATGACCTGCATATACATAATCAACCAAATCTTGTTTTTAAGCGTTAGAATAAAATAATTTTAAATCAGCAGTTCCTCAAGGGTATCAAAATATCTGCTTGATCCCATTTCAATGTCTTTTTGTAGGGGTTGAGCTGAACCTTGTCAACAAATTAACTGCAAAAGAAATGTCAGGTCTTGTACAATTTGTAAGATACATAAGAGCCTCAATTGCACTAAAATATGGAACTTATGAGAAGAAGATTTTCATGATCTACTAGAGAATGGATTAGTATCAATATTGAGATCTGACAACTATAGGAAAACTAAATGGTTTTTGTCTTGTCCATATGTTTTAAAATCTTTTCTGTATAAGTTATTTGATGTATAAGTAATTCATTAGTCATATGCTCAATATGTAAATCAACGTAATACTTGATTTTTCCATTTCAAAAATATTTCTTTAGAAATTGAATGGCTTCATAGATTTCTTTATTTAAGATAATTAATATAAACAACTATGATCACATATCCGAACATTGTTTTTATAAAACACACGTGCAAATAAGTTTATATGTATACTCTTTTCTTATCAAGTAATCACTTAATCAGTTATACTATTGTATCAACCCATATAAAAATCTTTGTGATTAAATGGAATACATTTCTTTGAGTTTTGCATTAGATGCTTATGATACCATAAACCCTTCAGGTATATTCATATATATCACTATCAAATGATCCATACAGATAAGTAGTTATAACATCCATGAGATGCATTTAAGTAACTACTAGGTTGATTAAGTATCTAATAAGTAATTGTATCCATTACAGGAGGATAAGCTTTTCTCATAATTCATTTCTGGTCTTTGTGGGAAATCTTGAGTTACAAGTCTAGTTTTGCCTTGTAACTTCATTTGCACATTTTTTTTCGGATAAAAATTCATTTGTATCCCATATGTTTCACATCTTTAAAAGTGATAACGATTAATCCGAAAACTTTTCTTTTATCGAGCGATTCTAATTCAGCTCGTATTGCTCCTTTCCATTGAGCTCAATCATGTCCATTTTGTATATTCAATGACAAATTTTAGTTCTAGATCATCATCTTTATTCATGATGTCATTGTAACATTATATGAAAATATCTCATAGAGATTTTAATTTCATTTCGGTTCCATAATATTGCATAATTTATCGCAATTTTAGTATTTACATTTATCAATATCCTCTGCAGAAGGAATATTGATTTGTGGTTCTTCTTGAACACTTTCTTTTACCTCATTATCAGCTGATTTTCCTTTTCGAGGATTTTTATCTTTGGAACCAATTGGTCTTTCACGTTTTAAACGTGGCAAATACTCATGAGTGACATTATTGCCAGCTTTTGGAATTTCAATTCGAGCTGGAGCATTTCCTGCTATTATATATTATTTAGTCACTCTTTTTATATCTTTAAATGCATAAAGTAATTAATTTGCAAGTTCTTGCATATGCATTATTTTTTTAACTTTCGTTTCGCATTATTTTGTGCGAGTTCTATATACCTTAATTGATGCTCACATCATGAAACATCTTTTTCTTTATTTTTCATTTCTCCCTCTAATATAGAGAATAATTTTTTTTAAAATGACAATCAGCAAAACGTGCTGTAAAAACATCACCCGTCATGGGTTCAATATATCTTATAATTGAATATGTTTCATATCCAACTTATATTCCGATCCTCCTTTGAGGACCCATTTTAGTGTGTTGTGGTGGTGCGATAGAAACATAAACTGCACAACTAAATGTTCTAAGATGGAAAATATTTGGCTCTCGACCAAACTTAAGTTGATAATGGAGAATTTTTATGACTTGCACTTGGTTTAATGCGAATTAATATTGCATTATGTAAATTTACATGTCTCCATATAAATATTGAGGGTTTTGTACTTATTACCAATTATCTAGTTATTAGCTGCAAGCGTTTATCTATTGATTCAGCTAAACCAATTTTGTGTATGCACATGAGCAACTGGATGTTCAACAACAATCCATGTAGACATATAATAATCATTAAATGCTTGAGATGTTAACTCACCAGCATTATCAAGTCTCATCCTTTTTAATGGTGTAATCAGAATAACGTGTTCTCAATTTAATAATTTGTGCAAGAAACTTTGCAAATGCCATATTATGGCTTGATAACACACAAACATGAGACCATCCGCTAGATGCGTCTATTAGAAACATGAAATATCAAAATGATCCACATGATGGATGAATTGGTCCATATATATAACCTTGAATTCTTTCAAGAAACATTGGTGATTCTTTCTCAATGTGCTTTTCATTAATCACCATATGTGCTTTTCATCATATATCTTTTTCACCATATGCGCTTTTAATCATATGCGTTGCGATTTTCATCATATGCGTTTTTCATCATATGCGCTTTTCGGTGCTACATAGGTATTTCTCATTTTCGATTATCATTGACTGATAATCATATCCATTATGATATATATCAGAAGTTCATAACTACCTTTTAGTAGTCCATTGCTCAATTTGTGATTAATAATAAAGAAGGAGTAAAGATACTATTGAATGATGAATGTGCACCATATCCTTTACAACTGAGTGCATATTTGTACTACTAAAATTGTACTATACATCCGCACTCTTCAATCATTTATGTTAGGTGAAATAGTAAAATTGTGATCCAATATTGACTTTAGCATATTACAACACAAGACAATTTTTATAAATTTCTATTTCTTACCGTTTCTCTTTCTCTCATTTTCTCAAGTACAGAGTCTGCGTTTAGTATAAAAAGAAAACACAGATTAATTAATCTTATTTAAAATGTAATTTAATTTCTCACTTCCTCCGTCTATTTTTGTCACAAACTAATTCATCAAAACCCTCTTCTCTTTTATCACATGTTCCATCTTTACAAACTAATTAAAGTTTCTTGGGTTGTACAACCTTTGGACCCATGATCGACCAATCTATTTCTTTCCTAAAACCGGAGTTTTAAGAACTAATTAAATAGACTTCAGGTGTTGTACAACCTTTGGACCCATGATTTTTAGAGGAGGGTTGAAGATGTGAATCACGTGATTAAGAAGGAAAATGCCATAAAATTCAGGCTCGAACAGGCAAATATTATATGGTTATGCCTTTTACCATTTTGAGGCCTTGTGCTAGCTTGCTGACTTTTGATTAATTTATGTTTCACTTATAGAGATATTGTGAAGTACTTACAGAGACGATTTTGTGTAACTTAGAATGTTCAGTTAAAACTTGGCGATATGTACAATACATGTATCAACACTATAAAATAGGGGTCTTTGATGATGAATTTCTAATCAGTCACACATTGAGATGTAATATTTCTTAGTGGGCCAATAATCTTACATTTGATGCTACATTGATTATTGTAGCCAAGACAGCTTTATCTTGTTTGCAACTGTTAAATGTGAGTCTCATGTTTTCTTTTCTTTAACGATTTTTATTTTTAATGTTATATACAGGCAGGATACAAAACCCATGGAAATTTGATTTTACTATTTTCATGACGTCTCAATTTATTTTTAGTTTTATTTTATTTTTAAATTTTTTTTTTACTTATTGGCCGGAGGTCCACTCGGAAGCAATCTCTCTATCCGTCGAATAGAGAGAGGGATGACTTTTTCTACTTTTGAGAGTGTTTTCATTCTGGGTGGAGAAATGACTTCTCTTTATTCTCGAATAGGGGAATGATTGTCTACATCTCACCTCTCCCATACCCCACATGGGTGGGATTGGGTATTGTTATTGTTGTTGCATAAATAATAAATTTTGGGCATTGCTAAACCTACCCACATCTGATTAACCTCGTTTACGCAAATCTCGGTTACTACAAAAAAATAAATTAAAAGATTAACTTTTAAATCTTGAAATATCAAAAAATAAAAATAAAAATTGCTGCATTTTTTTTTTTCTCTCATCGAAATCAAATCACCATAATCTTTTTCTCCCTTCAGAACCCAAAACCACCACAATCTTTTAATCTCGATTGCTTTCGTTTCCGGACGACTTAGATGTCACCACCACCACCATTAAACTTGAAATCTTTTAACAAACTCACCAAGACTAAATTCATCCGTGTCAGACGTCAGACGAGCTCTATATGTGGTGGTCGGAGATGATGGTTGGAGGTGGTGCTAGCAGTGGTGGGGGCCGTAACTGTTGGCCGCAGGTGATGTCCGGATGTGGAGACCGAAGGTGGTTTTTAAAGATGTTTTGTAAATCTTTATGTATGTACAGGCTATAGCTGAGTCTTATATTAATACGTTGTTTGCTTTTTTTTTTTTTTTTTTTTTTAAATAAAAAGATGTTTGAATTTGGTGTTTAAAGTTTCTTGGGTAAATCGGACTTTTATGGGGAAAGAAAATTAGTATGGAGTGTTATGAATTTAACGTTGACCGGGTAGAACCAGTAAAAATGATGGGTAGATTTAGCCCACCCTTAAATTTTAAGAATAAACATTAGTATGCATGAAATAAATAATGATTAATTGCATAAGTAATCATAAATGTTAGATAACATATAAAGACTCCATCGTATTCGTATTGATCGGAATTAATCTCGACCCATGGTACCGTGTTGTCAAATGACGTGTTGCGTACATAAAGTACCGTGTTGTCAAATGACGTGTTGCGTACAATCATGAGGTCTTATTAACATAAATATAAATGTTAGTGAAGTTAATAAGAGTTAGATTACATAAAATATAATTCAGGCGGTATAACCGACCATATATAACTTAACATAAATATAAATGTTAGTGAAGTTAGTAAAAGTTAGATTATAGAAATATAATTCAGGTGGTATAACCGACCATATATAACTTAAATAACATAAATATAAATGTTAGTAGTCCAAAATTTGATATATTCGAGTCTGAAAATTATTAATAATTTCATACCTTGATTAGTGACTCGTAATCGTTTGAGACATCCTTTGATTACACTAAGCTTTTCGTGCTGATAACGTGTTATAATTCAGTAGGCTTATAACTACCTTTAATGGTTATAAGAACAAAGAGAGAAAAAGAGAGAAGAAGGAGAGAAGAAATATTGATATTGATATTTCATGAGAAATGGTACACCTTAAATGGTTACCATACATGTCTATTTATAGTATAAAATATTACTATTCAAGAAATATAATAATAATAAAATTAACATCCAATCTAGATATTTTATAACACAATCTAGATATTTTATAACAATTATTATTATTATTATTATTATTAATTTTATCAACTCACTATAAACTACGGAGTAGTAACCAATGAAATTATATAAAACTAGCAACCCAAGAATGAAATGAAAAGATAAAATTAAGTAAATAATGATCAACTCAATGACTCGCGCGTTACTGCGTTAGTGGCTGCTGCCCGGGCTATAAGACTGGGCCGGCGGGCCGCCCGTTAACAGTGAAAAAAGTTCCACCCCCTTTTTAAATATAAAAATGATACTATGATTAATTAACACAAATGTTAAATCGAACGTACATATTAACTTTCCGTCATAAGCACATATATTGCGACATCCAAATCATAAAACCAAAACACGAAATTTCACTTAGGAAAATATTATTGAAAGATTCATGTTGCGGTAGTTTTAAACAACTTTAGTGCATCATCACCTATGCTTAACCTTGTAGAATGTCGAACTTGTCTATATTTCACGACATCAATGGGAACATAAAGACGAGGATGTTCCAAGTCTACAAGTTCCGAAGGCGCTTCGATCTCCTCATTTGGTCCCAACACAAATAAAGCAATCGAATATCGTGTTTTGGGTTCAAAACACCATACTCTATGTTTCACGTTACAATATCTCCCGTTACTCCACACCTACATCACATTTATCGATCAATCCGATTTTGACAACACAACAAAAAGGAGTTAATATATATACAGGCGATACGTGTTAGTTACCTTGCCAATATCCCCGATGTTCACTGCTAGCGTGCCAGGAACGGGATCTAATGGAACAAACTCGCCGGTGTATTTGTCAACTACCTGTAGACCGTTTATGTTCTCGTCGTCTTGTAAAATGGTTAGAAACGATGGGTCGGTGTGTATGTCAACGCCTTTTAACCCTACACTTTCCGGGCCATAATGGTATTTGTTCATTCTCAACTGGCAATACCATCCTTCGAACAAATCTCCGGCCAACCCAGTTCCTTCTAACAACTTCCGGCCAAGAAGTTCGGCCAGATCACGAATAAATTTTATATAATTGTTTATAATCTCCCTACAAGAGCCATTAAATTTTTTAGTTACCAACTATATGTTAGGGGTGTTAATTAGGAATTTGATTTCAAAACGTTTCTAAAAATTGTAAAGTACCAATTAAATCGAATTTGAATTCGATTTTCACATCGATTTCGGTCTAGTTTATAAATCTGGATTCAATTTTTGATTTACATTTTGAATTCGGCTAAAAGAAAAAGAAATCAATTTTTATGATTATCTCAGTTAAAAATTTTGTTCGGTTTTTACCAAAACCGAACAAAATTCAAATTCATTTTTTCGGTTTGGTTTTAGTTTCAGTTCGATTATCAGTTTTGCTTCAATAATTTCAAATTCGAACAAACTAAACCTAACAAATCTAGAAAACTGAAAGTAAACCATATAAACACTTGATTCATCAACCAACAACTTATTTGACTCACCTTTGATGAGGAGACACTTCAAGAAGATCAAAGAACTCTTTGGGAGATGAAATTTCATCGATACTCAATCCTTCAAGAAACGGAGTTACTGGGTTACATCCGATGTAGCCCTTACCATGTTCATGATGATTAGCCGTCCGTCTCTTGATATCGCGTGGGAGATCAAAGAGTGATGCAGCCACCAGCTTCATTTCCGCCATGAGCTCCGCCGGTACACCATGGTTGACCACCCTAAAACAACCCCATTCCTCACACGCCTTCACTAATTCCTCCCCTAACCCCTCGCCCTTCTCCATATCGATCACAGGCACTCCGTCCCTTCCCATCTCGACGTACGTTTAAATCAATGGAGCAATTTACTATGTCGGGATGCAACAATATATAGATACCAAAATTTAAAATAATAATAATGTCATTATCAATTTGTAATAAAATTTTGTAATTACAAGTAGTTTAGGACCACAAAACACGGAGGTGTTTTATTTTTTTGTAGCCGTTGTTATCGTCGCATGGTCAATCTATGCCATCATAGGCCACTTTTCTAACTTTTGTATGTTTATTGTGATATTATAAATTAAATAAATTAAATTAAATTAAATTTTAATATTAATATTATATTTATTTCATCAAATAGTAACACCGTGATTGAAACGGTATATATACGTGTTTTTCTTATCGGTCGTAGAAGAGAAAAGAATTAGAACCATAAAATAAATTTTTTATTTGCTTCGATTGAAAACACGTTTTATTGATTGAAAAGATTCACGTTTATAAAGATTCATATTTTATATTTGAATAGAGTCTTATAAATTAATGAGACGGCCGTGCCGATCAATACAAACCAAGTACGGAGTATTTGATGGAGAGTTTATAAATTATTGATATTAAATTCGATAATATATGTGAATTACAAGCCTGCGTATATTAATATCCAACCATGACTTTGATGGGTTTATTCTTTATTTCTTTTTTCTTTTTGCAAGAAAAAAAATAGAAATTAAATTTAATAAAAATGATCCGAATATCAATCGGTTATACGTGATAAAGACCCTATCTTGTAGCGACCCGACAAAATCGTCATTGACGGCGCCGTCTACTTAGGTCCCATTACGTGATCATAAGTCTTTAAAATGACGTTTGACCAAAATATGTCGCATTCATTTCAAATGTAAAGATGTTTCAAGTTTACAAAAGTAGTTCAACAACTAGTGACGTTACAACGTTTTACGTACAAATGAAACCTATGCGACACAGTTTAAATGTAAAGTCAAAAGATGCTCCATGTATGCATGTATACTCGACATCCAAGCAAGTATCAAAATAGTGAGCGGAAGCATGTAACACATATCGTTCAAGGACCTGAGAAAAACATAGAAAATCTGTCAACGAAAACGTTGGTGAAATCATAGGTTTAGTAAGTGCGTACGCAAGTAAGTTGAACCACAAGATTTATAACGTTGAAGTAATAGTAAGAACATTCTAAAAGTTGTTATCACGAGCACCCAATTATCAATGCTTAACTAACGTTACCCCATCACAAATAGTGTTAGAACATACACTGTTTCTCGAAAATATATTTCATCCGCATAACGGTAGCGAACCGTCCGAATGAGGGTTTGTCAAAACCATATGGCCATACAATATAAGTTCTCGCTTACACCCGGCAAGTGTAACTAATGATAATCGAATTGAGGATTTGTGTTCTAACTCGTACGTAGAATGTTTGTTTTCGTACTTGTGTTCACTTTGTTAATCGAAACGTTTATGTTTTTCTCATCCCAAATGTAAGTTTAAAAGAGTAAAAGTGGGACTATGATCTCACCTTGAGTGCACGAGTAATAAGGTACTTCACAAGTAAACGTGTGCAAGGACAATTGCTAGTCTTGACCTAAACAAGTAGGTTGTATCAATAACGGTAAACACGATGGGTCAAAGTTGTTCAATTAGTCCTATGGCTCGTTACGACTCGATTAATTAGCATGCGAATCAAATTTGTCAAGTTTCATGCAAGATACAAGTATAAGAGCAAGTTAGAATGATTGCATAAGTAATTGGTTAAGTTTGATCAAAGGTCAACTTTGGTAGGGTCAAAGTCAACGAAAAAGTCAACACGTTCGGGTCGGGTCCCGAACTATTTTTCTGAGGTTTTTAATCATATATAAGCATGTTAGAACAAGTTACATGTGAATCGGAGGTGCATAGCATAGTTAGAATTAAATGGTAAACGACCAACGAAATCAGAACCTGGCAGTTCATCTGGACGGCGTCCAGATTGGCTGGACGGTGCCCAGATGTGAAGGCCTGGAAGGCATCCAAGAATCTGGACGGCGTCCAGATTAGTGCACAGACCTGCTTTGCTGAAAACACAAAAGTGCACGAACCAAAACCCAAACAATCCCAATTTATGACCCGCAAACAATCAAAACATGTATCTTATATCATCGGAAAGGTATTTTGACGAGGAAAATAACTAAACACCTTTCATCAAACAATTCATCATCTACATCAACCAAAAACGCATTAAATGCCTATCATTTATGACATTCAAGTTCATAATTGCACATTTATGATTCGGGAATTAAATGCACATATCCAATACGCCGTTTAGTAGGTAATTACGCATACAATACAACTAAACACTTACAACCAATATTGTCAAGCATTTGATGCATCAAAAGTCCATTTTACTTCTATCAAACCCTAACTCAAATCATAATTTCATCAATCATGTTAATGGAGTCTTTCCAAGTCAACCTACACATCAAATTGAAGCTAGTGATGCTAGTAACACATTTAATACATGCACTTTTAACATCTAACAACATTTAGGCAACCAAATCCCAAGATTATACACACCAAACTTCAAGTTCATGCTAGTTAATTAAAATAACAAAATCGAGCATATAAATCACATATTCATGTTAGACTTGAGGCATAGACACTAATTAACACATCTATAAGTTAAAAACATCAAGAACACAAATTCTAGTGTTTTTAGAAAGTTACCCAAATGCAATGAGATTGGTATGGATTCGAAGAGGAAGATGCAAGGATTTCGAATATGTAATTTGGTTGCTTGAGAGAAAAAGAATGGGAGTATTAGAGAAAGAGGAGGATGAATGAATGAAGGAGGAAGGGTTTGACCCTTGACCTAGTCAAATGTTTGGCATCTTTGCGAGTTTAGTCCCTCAAGTTTGAATCGGGTGCGTGAATTACCTAAACGAGATAATTTAAAACGCGCATTAGCGAAAGATGTTATAATTATATAACGGAAGGTAAACGGAAAAAGGCAGGAAGTTACATTACCTACTCCTTAAAATAAATTTCGTCCCGAAATTTAAGTAGGCGTAGTGGTCGTGGTTTCTTCCTCGAGATCTTGCGTTTCCGAATCCACGAATAAATGAGGGTATTTCTTTCGCATTTGATCTTACCTTTCCCAAGTAAACTCGGGTCTCTTTTTGGCGTTCCAACGGACCTTGACAATTGGAATTCGGCTTTGTTTTAGCGTTTTGACGGAGTGGTCCACAATTTCAACCGGTTCCTCCACAAAATGAAGTTTGTCATCAATAGTAAGCTCCTCGAGAGGGATGACGAGTTCGGGTTTGGCAAAATACTTCTTCAAATTTGACACATGAAAAGTAGGATGAACGGAGCTCAGTTGAGGCGGAAGATCTAAACGATAAGCAATGGTTCCAACACGCTCCAAGATTTCGAAAGGACTAATATACCGCGGATTTAGTTTCCCGCATTTCCTGAAACGGATTACACCTTTCCAAGGTGCGACTTTTAACATTACGCGATCACCGACTTGAAATTCAAGGTCGTTGCGTCTTTTGTCGGTATAGCTCTTTTGACGACTACGGGCTGTCCGGAGCCTATCTCGAATTTGAACGATCTTCTCGGTTGTTTCATGAATGAGTTCGGGGTGGTGATTTGTGTGTCGCCTACTTCGGCCCAACAAAGAGATGAACGACATTTTCGGCCATATAATGCTTCGAATGGTGCGGCGTTAATACTCGCGTGATAACTATTGTTGTAGGAGAATTCGGCGAGAGGCAAGTGTTTGTCCCAAGTTTTTCCAAAATTGATAATGCAAGCTTGTAGCATGTCTTCCAAGGTTTGAATTGTGCGTTCACTTTGTCCGTCGGTTTGCGGATGGTGTGCGGTGCTCATGTCTAAACGCGTTCCCAACGCTTCTTGTAAAGTACGCCAAAATCTAGAAACAAAACGGCCATCTCGGTCGAAAATAATCGATAAGGGCACACCGTGACTGGCGATGATCTCTTTAATGTAAAGTTGTGCAAGTTTCTCCATTTTGTCGGTTTCCTTCATGGCTAGGAAGTGGGCGGATTTGGTGAGACGGTCTACAATAACCCAAATAGTATCATAACCGCTCGCCGTTCTTGGTAGTTTTGTGATAAAATCCATCGTTATTCTCTCCCACTTCCATTGTGGGATTTCGGGTTGTTGAAGTAATCCAGACGGTCTTTGATGTTCGGCTTTGACTTTGGAGCAAGTTAGGCACTTTCCCACATAAATGGCGACATCCCTTTTAATGTTCGGCCACCAATATTGTTCTTTGAAGTCGTGGTGCATCTTATTGGCACCGGGGTGAATCGAATATCTTGACTTATGGGCTTCGTCTAAAATAAGGCTTCGTAGGTCCCCATAACTAGGTACCCAAATTCTTCCGGCGAAATATCGTAGTCCGGTTTCTTTAACTTCAAATCAAGAGGTGAGGACGTTCAAGTGTTCGAGAGAGATGTTTTCATCCTTGAGAGCCTCATCTTAGGCTACACGAATTTGGCTATTGAGATTGGTGTAGATGGTGATGTTTAAAGCTTGGACACGATGGTAACGAAGCTCACAATCGTAATTGTTCAAGGTTTCAATCCACCGTCGTTGTCTCATGTTTAGTTGCTTTTGGTTGAAGATGTGTTGGAGGCTTTTGTGATCGGTGAAGATAGTACTCTTGGTTCCATAAAGATAGTGTCTCCACATTTTAAGTGCAAATACAACTGCTCCGAGTTCGAGATCATGTGTCGTTTAGTTCCGTTCATGAATTTTTAGTTGTCGAGAGGCATAAGCAATGACTTTCTTTCGTTGCATCAATACACACCCAAAACTATGTTTCGAGGCATCGCAATATACAACAAAATCATCATTGCCTTCGGGAAGTGACAAGATAGGAGCGGTGGTTAGCTTTTTCTTCAAGATTTGAAATGCGGATTCTTGCTCGGTCGCCCAAATGAATTTCTTTTCCTTGTGAGTTAACGCGGTTATAGGACGTGCAACCAAAGAGAAGTTTTCGATGAATCTACGATAGTACCCGGCAAGACCCAAGAATTGACGAATGTGAGTATGAGTAGTAGGAGTCTCCCATTTCCTAATGGCTTCGATCTTTGCGGGATCGACCTTAATACCTTGGTCGCTTACGGTATGACCGAGAAATTGAACTTCCTTCAACCAAAATTCACACTTGGAGAATTTGGCATAGAGTCGTTCTTGTCTCAAGAGTTCGAGCACGAGTGGAAGGTGTTGTTCGTGTTCTTATTCGCTTTTAGAATAGACCAAGATGTCATCGATGAACACAATAACGAATTTATCGAGATACGGCTTGCACACGCGGTTCATAAGGTCCATGAACACCGTCGGTGCATTAGTGAGACCAAATGGCATTACAAGAAATTTGTAACTACCATAACCAGTCCGGAAAGCGGTTTTGGAGACATCTTCCCCCTTAACCCTTAATTGATGATAACCCGAGCGGAGATCGATTTTCGAATATACACGAGATCCTTGTAGTTGATCAAAGAGGTCATCGATGCGTAGAAGAGGATATCGGTTCTTAACCGTCAATTTATTTAGTTCACGATAGTCGATATACATTCGTAGGGATCCATCTTTCTTCTTAACGAATAAAATCGGAACGCCCCATGGTGAATGGCTAGGGTGGATAAAACCGCGGTCAAGTAGTTCTTGAATTTGACTTTGCAATTCTTGCATTTTGGATGGAGCAAGTCTATACGATGCACGTGCTACGGGTGCAGCTCCCGGAATAAGATCGATTTGGAATTCAACCGGTCGATGAGGTGGAAGTCCCGAAAATTCGTCGGGAAATACATCAAAAAAGTCACTAACAATTGGCACATCATCGATATGCTTCTCGTCGGTTTCAACTTTCTTAACGTGGGCTAGAATCGCGAAACAGCCTTTATGAAGGTACTTTTCAACTTTAAGGCACGAGACGAGGTTGAGTCCGGTGCAACTCTTATCGCCATAGACAATTAAGGGTTCACTATTCTCGATAGGAATTTGAATCGCTTTAAGATCATAAAGGATGTGAGATTTCGTTTTGGCCCAGACAATCCATACCAATGATTACATCGAAGCTCCCTAGTTCTATAGGTATCAAGTCAATTTCAAACTCTTTACCCATTAAGTTTAACGTACACCCCCCATAAAATTTATCGGCACTCAATAGTTTGCCGTTGGCCACTTCAATGGTATAGGTAGTATCTAGTGGAAGTGGTGAATTCCTAAAAGAATGAGTCAAAGTCTTGGATACAAAACTCTTGTCGGCACCCGAATCGAATAAGCAAGAGACATAGTAATTGTTGAGAAGAAACGTACCCGTGACTAGTTCATTGTTATCTCGGGCTTCCTCGGTGTTAATGTTGAAAGCTCGGCCACGCGTATTGGGGTTATCTTTCTTCTTTGGGCATGCATTTCTATAATGACCTTGTTGGCCACATCCGTAACAAGTGACCGCCTTTGGTGCATTGGGCCCCTTTTGAGCGACGGGGGCGACATTTCTATAATCCTTGGCCATGTGACCAATTCCTTGGCACCGGTGGCAAACTAGCATTCCACATTCACCAAAATGATGCTTGTGGCATTTGTTGCAAAAAGGTTTGGTTCCGGCATAACTTTTCTTGCCGTCGGAGGTGATAGGCTTTTCGGTGAAGTTGTTGTTGCTTGATTGGGGGGCTTCCCATTTTCTTTTGTTGTTACCCGACTTATCCTCGGCTTTAGGTGCCGGTACATCGATTTCGTCCACCGTTTCTATTAATTTGCGGGCTATATTCAAAGCTTCTTGATGATTAGTGGGTTTGGATGACATTACCCCGTGTTTGATGCTCTTTGGAAGACCATCCATGTAAAGTTCAACCCTTAAAGTCTCGGGGTTCACGAGGTTTGGGCACATCAAGGATAGCTCGGTGAATCGTTGATTATAAGCCTTGAGGTCGTTCCCGACCGATTTTAGAGTCCTTAGCTCTTGTTCGAGCTTGCGAGTCTCTTCACGTGGGAAGTATTCGATGATCATCTTTTCCTTTAAGTCGGAACAAGAGAGTGCGTGGGCTTCATCGGTACCCACCGATTGTACATACGTGTTCCACCACATGAGAGCGATACCGGCGAAAGTGTGGGTGGAATATTTGACTTTGTCTTGGTCCCGACAACCGCTTATGCTAAAGACGGCTTCCGTTTGTTCAAACCATCGGGTGAGCATAACCGGTCCCCCGGTCCCATCAAAAGTATGAGGTTTGCACCCCATGAAAGCTTTGTAGGAGCATCCCTCGTTTGAGTTACCTGCTCCATTGTTGTTGTTGTTGTTGTTGTTGTGATTGTTGTTATTGTGGTTGTTTTTGGATGAGTGACCGGCCATGGCCGCATCCACGGCGGTGGCTATCATTTGTTGTAGAGCTTGTTCGGGTGTTTCATGGCGTGGTACATGGCGAGGAGGCATTGTTCCTTCAAAACACAAGAATATCGTTGATTAGTATTCTCAATAATACTAACCGTGATATGGAATGAGGATAAAGAGAAAATTTTCCTTGACCCGCCTTAAATTCTTTATGTCATAATGTCGGAACGTTCATATGAGTCACCGTAATATAATCCCGGAAATTATATTACCCTAATTCATATGTGTATTCGACATTACTTCACTAAGTCAAGGTGGAGTGTCAATCAAATTTGTAAAGACCCGTCCTTATCCATCCGGATGATATCTTCAACATTTGCTTCCATTGCGATGATCGACTCCAAGTAATGTCTTTAGTATGAGCAAATGCACAGCGGAAGACTTAATTCGTACCTGAGAATAAGCATGCTTTAAAATGTCAACATAAAGTTGGTGAGATATATAGGTTTGATGCTAGCAGCTTAATAACTATGGACCACAAGATTTCATGTTTATACATAATACACTCCTCGTGTATGAAAAGTCGTTGAGCACTTGGTAACCATACTTAACATTTAAATCACAGCAGCATATTCTTAAATAAACCCTACACCGTACCAAGTGTAGTAACGAAACGAAGTACTGTGCAACCGTTTAAAACTGGTCGTCCAGCCCGGTTGGGGTTGTCAGGCCCGATAGATCTATCAACAGGATTCGCGTTTACGCTCCTCACGTAAATATTAGCTACCAAGTATAAAGAGATATGCCATGGTACAACTCAACGTAGAATTTATATTTTTGATCACTTGTGTCCATAACGTAAATCATTTATAAAAACAGCGCATGTATTCTCAGCCCAAAATATTTAAAGTTTAAAAGGGACTATATACTCACCTAATGTATTTTGTAGTAAAAATACATATAACATCATTGAGCAAATGTAGGGTTGGCCTCGGATTCACGAACCTATATCAGGTTTTATATATATATTAAAATCACGTAATAACAATTAACAAGTTTGTATATTAATATTACTATACTTAATAATTTGTACATTGTATTAATAAATAGTTTAATTATAACTATTTTTATATATTTGAGATAATTAATTAATATTTTTATATATATGATTATGAAAAAAAATATATGTTTATTTATTATATAAAACTTAATTAATATTTAATAATAATAATAATAGTAATAATAATAGTAATAATAATAATGAAAATGGTAATAATAATAATAATAAAACTTAAATGGGAATGAACTACCTTAGGAAAATCGGCTTAAAAAAATTACTGTCTCTTCTGGGACTCGAACCCAGGACCACTTGTTAACCCGACAACTCCTAGACATTGGTTCTGCTTAATCATTTCTATTTCAATATGTTCATTAATTTCCTTTAACCTTAAATTTCTACCACTTCTTAATACAAACCCATTTACATCTTTATCATTAACCTTACATCATCATCATCTTACGATGTTAACTTCATCATTATCAACACAATCGTTGCCATAAATCATCTAATTATCATCATAATCATTGTATCTCTTTCATTATTATCATCCCGTCCCTATCACTCATTGATCATTCGCTCAGTCCGAAAGAAGAGAAAACGTGAGCTGGCTTCACAGTCCAACGACACAACAAATACGGTCCTAAGTTCCAAGTTATCCTAACACTAATTAGCCCAACATCTCCCTCGTTTAAAGCCCAAAATATATTCGGGTATCCAGTCCATTTATTGTGTCTTGACGTCAGGAAATAAATTAAACAGAAATAAGACTTCAACAATTATTATTGTTATCGCATCATCAAGCCATCATTAACTCATCATCTTCCACCATCAATTATTGTATTCATTATCCATATGGTCATAATCATACGCAATTACTAAAAAAAAAAAATTGTGAACGTCAATATTGGTGACCCATCTTGGTCGGCCTTGAAGCCTCATTTGTCCCACAAGACTATTTGATAAAATGCCATATATTATTATTCTATAATCAACTTGGCAAAATTTTAGATTGTGCAAGTATCCTACCCCTCACCTTTTGTTAAAAAGATCGACAGGAGAATAAGGTTCAACAGCAGCAAAAAATAGTAATCGTGATTTATGATTGTGTTTGGGATTTGTTAACAGAAAATAAAAGCAGTAGTAAAAATAGAAACAAATAGCGAAGGTGGTGGCGAAGGTGTTTTCGAATGATGATGTTTGGGTTGAAGAGAGGAGGTGGAAGTTGGTGAGGGTTCGATAGGTCCTTGATTTGGTGGTTCTTGATTAACAAAAAGTGGTGGTTTGGGCTGTGGGTTACGGCTGTAAACACAGCAGGAATACAAGTGGTTTACGTGATTTTTGCAAAACAGAAACAAGAGTATTGTAGCAGTATGTAGCTAGGATGATGATGTTTGAGATCTTCGTTGATCAAACTAAAAACAATATAAAGTATAGTAACCAACTCACAATGATATATACATCGGGTTTGATGTATACTTTGATCACGAAACAGGAAGGTTCTAGTAGTAAAAGAGATTGAGGATGGTGGTTTGGTTCGTGAATAGAACGAAAATTCAACAGAATTAATACCTGCGAATAATTTGATGATGAGGTTGTTCATATTTAGCTAAACAGAAACAGTAAGCGATTGTTTGGCATGGTGATGGGGTTTCAAGGTGATGTTCACGATGATGGTTAACCGTAGGTGGTGGTGATTGTGTTAAAAGGTGATGATGGTTTCATGGCGGTTCGATGATGGAGTTGTAAAGTAAGGAAGATGGTTTTAGACAACGGTGGTTTCTTGGAGATGATAGGTGGCGGTTTTCATGAGAAGGGATCGAAGGTGGTAAAAGGTGTAGATAGTGGCGAGTGGTAACTCTTGGTAATGGTAACTGCCGTTTGTAGAATAAGAAGAAGGAGATAGGTAGGTTGCGGATGATATGTGTTTGTGTGTACCCTCTAGTGTGCTTATCTACATGTATATCTCTAATATAAATAGAAATGATAGGAAGTAAGCTGACAAAATAATGACACAGTAATCTCAATTGAATCTTGCATATACAGTACCATATTCAATTCAATTACCTATTGAATCACGGATATAAATTTAATAGTATATATACATATTATCTTAATTATAATATGATATAAATGAAACATGTGAATCTTAATAACACAGTAATGCAGCCGAATTATATATATATTTAACTATTTATAAATAATGGTTCGTGAATCGTCGGGCATGGTCAAAGGGTAACTGATTATCTGAACATAGATTTCAAACTTCCTAGACTCTGTTTTAGGGTTTTTGCTTATCGTGTCGGAAACATATAAAGATTAAGGTTTAAATTTGGTCAGAAATTTCCGGGTCGTTACAGTACCCACTCGTTAAAGAAATTTCGTCCCCGAAATTTGGTAGAGGTTGTCATAGATACAATAGGAATGTTTTCATGACAAGTATGAGGTAATAATGGAGCTTTATCAGTATTGAGAGATATAGATAAAACGATTTGATCATGTGAAGCGCACGAGTGAAGCTATCACAAAAGAGGGAAATGAGTAAATATGGAATTGTTTTAACCGATGACGTGATTAGGATTGATTTCCGGATTTTAAGGGATTTAGTGAAAATCTTACGTAATAAGATTTGGCTCTTCGACGATCAGGATCTTCTTTGATTTAATGTGGCAATCTGTTTCGATCTCTCTATCGGATATTTTTCTATAAATTCACCCCTTCGTTTCCTTATTTTCCTCAACTCACATCTTCTACTCTTTCTCCTTAATTCCTATTTTAAGACATTTGTCAATATGCTTCATCCCATTCTGATCCTTGATATACTCTTAATTTTCACATCTGTCATTCTTCTTTTTCATCTACCACCAGAAGAATCTATTTACTTCTACTATACCCTTGTGTTTATAGTGTTTCTAATTTTCCCGTGTCTTTATATTGCTATCTGCATCGATATACACGGTTTGTAAATTCTGGGTGGTGGTTGGGTTTTATATCTTCCTTTATACTTTGATGCTCCTGCTTCTGTCTTCTATAATCATTGTCATCCACAGTTAATATCTCCTACTATTTGCTGTGATTTTTACCCCAATTTCTATTGCGGGGCTTTGTCCCTTCATTTCTTCTTCCCGTCCTTGAGTCAAGCGAGCAATAGTCCGGAATTCGTAGGTATGAAATTTGGAATGAACATAGCTAATGTTCTTAGAAAGAAATAGTAATGGAATAGTTTCGAATTGTCGAATTACCAGAATATTCTGGAAAGATAGAACTATCAAGGTGATATGTTCCTAATGTGTTTGGAGATTGGATAGAATGTAAGAGCCGTGTAACATAGCACATGATGGTGGTACTGTGAATCATCACATTCCATTAGAAACTCAACATGTCTTACTGTAATATAATGAAGTTGATCAAGTTCCATTATATTATACTAATTCATGCATCAGTTCCCAACACTACTTCAAAACATTCATATTTTAAATTCGGAGGTTTCACAGTTTCTTTTGTGTTGTATTGCAGACATTACGGAGAGATAAATGATCTCGTATAATAGTTATGAAAATATCTCCAGGAATATGAAAAACATGTATAACGGAAAATATGAAGATATCTTATAATATCTAGGATAAGATGATGATGAAGAATATCATCTGGAAATGTGTAGAATAAGGAGTAGGGTTCTTACTAACGGCTTCAGCAGGCACTGAATCGTTTGGATTCTTTGAAGTCAAACTTATTCTTTGTGATTTGTCCACAGCCTCCTTCATACTTTGCTTAATTCGTTTTCCAGTTTCCATCCTTCTCTTTTTCTGAGCTTTACCAACATACTGTATTTTATCGTCAAACTTTTGACTGTTAAAGTCATTTACAGTTTTTGCTGCTTCATTAGCATTTCAAGAACTACTTCATAGTTCAGGGTGTTTTTAAGAAACTTCACATTCGAAATATGTAATTCTTAGGGATAGATGTTTTCGGTATAACTGGGAGAATTTCTATGAGATTTTCAAAATACCAATTGCGGATTTCGCCAAAAAGATAACGAGTTGCTGGTACATCTGCTGTTGATGTTGTGAAATATAAAAGGTTCTCCGGTAACGACGGCGAAAGGACAAGGTATAAATATCGAGGTTATAATAGGAGTAGTCTCACTGAGAAGTCGAAGTGGAGCTGTGACAAAATTAGCTTCTTGAAAAGGAATCGTATGGTTGTTTTTGCTAATGAATGATAAGGAATTCGACACGGATAGGTTTTAACTATAACTTCGGTTTTGAAAGTTTTTCAGGTGCATAACTGTATGCATGAATCTTTCTTCCATAGACGAGATGCGGCTGGTTCAACTTCTCGATCGAGGTGTTTTCAAGAATCATGAAAAGTTGTGAATGCGAATTGTAATCGTCAAGATACGAATGAGGTTTAAAATAGAATCAAGTGGCAAACTTGAAGAATTGTTTAGTTTCATATATATATAATCAGCATTTTAACTCATTTTAATTGTCCAAAATTAACAGTCCAACAGTCCAATAGTTCAACATATTCATATATAATTTATTATATAATATTAATACGTATCGTGACCCGTGTACCGGTCTCGGTGTCGATCACAACTCAAAGTATATATATATTTTGGAATCAACTCCGACCCTGTATAGCCAACTCCCACCTTCACATATAGAGTGTCTGCGGTTGTTCCGAAATATATATATAGATGGGTCGATATGATAAGTCGAAACCTTGCATACGTGTCCCGACAGTATGTACAGTGCAGAAATTAAAATTGCGAGAATGTAAATTGCGATAAATTAAATGTTAGCCGGGAACAGTTAGCTAGGAACAGTTAGCGTGGATTCCTAACAATATTTCATTTTAGTTAATTCGTCTGTTTCTAACAACTTTTATTTTGTCCAATGTTTTCTTCTTTATGCCACTTGTTGGATTCCGATAGGTCAAAATCCAAATATGAAATTTGAATGAAAATGGTTTTTCCGGGGTGAACGGATATGAATATCGGTGGTTGTAAATAGGATGATAAATGACCGTTGAATCAGATTCGAAAAATGTACAGTGTAACTTGTTAATGTGAATTTTAAATATTCCTTGGGTACTGTCGACGTCGATGATGGTGGTACTGATTATGCTGCTGGTGCGGCTGCTGGTGTTCGTAATCTTCGCACCAGGTTCTCCAAAGTCGTCACACGAGCGCGTAGTTCGTTAACTTCTTCTAGTACTACGAGATGATTGACGGTTGAAGCGAGCGAATGAATAAAATTCGAAATATGGGATAGTATGTAATGGTGATGAAATACTCAGAATAAGGGGAGAGAAAATGGTTTCTCGAACAGGTTCGCCGGTAAGCACTTCAGGTTGAAAAGGGCAATTTGGTGGATGGAATGGATCTTCGATGTGAAATGATTTTCGGATTTCGGATGATATTCAAACTATATAGAATATCTATATATATTACTAAAGATTTCGTAGACTATAGAGGAATTTACGGCATATGTCAGGCAAGTCTACAGATGCGTTAAGATATGAATTATCAGGTACACTAAGATATGATTTTTGTCTATACACTATCGATGCACTAAATGCAGTAAGACGTGTCTAGACTTAAGAATGATAAGCAGACAATTCCTTAAGGATGATAAGTAGATGTTTTCCGACAAGATATGATAAGCAAATCTTTTGACAGGCAGACACGGTCAAAGTCCAGACTCACTAATGTATCGTAACGTCTACCAGTTAGACACACTAATGGGAGACCTGGTTCGCTAAGACCAACGCTCTGATACCACCTGTAAAGACCCGTCCTTATCCATCCGGACGATATCTTCAACATTTGGTTCCATTGCGATGATCGACTCCAAGTAATGTCTTTAGTATGAGCAAATGCACAGCGGAAGACTTAATTCGTACCTGAGAATAAGCATGCTTTAAAATGTCAACATAAAGTTGGTGAGATATATATGTTTGATGCTAGCAGCGTAATAACTATGGACCACAAGATTTCATGTTTATACATAATACACTCCTCGTGTATGAAAAGTCGTTGAGCACTTGGTAACCATACTTAACATTTAAATCACAGCAGCATATTCTTAAATAAACCCTACACCGTACCAAGTGTAGTAACGAAACGAAGTACTGTGCAACCGTTTAAAACTGGTCGTCCAGCCCGGTTGGGGTTGTCAGGCCCGATAGATCTATCAACAGGATTCGCGTTTACGCTCCTCACGTAAATATTAGCTACCAAGTATAAAGAGATATGCCATGGTACAACTCAACGTAGAATTTATATTTTTGATCACTTGTGTCCATAACGTAAATCATTTATAAAAACAGCGCATGTATTCTCAGCCCAAAATATTTAAAGTTTAAAAGGGACTATATACTCACCTAATGTATTTTGTAGTAAAAATACATATAACATCATTGAGCAAATGTAGGGTTGGCCTCGGATTCCCGAACCTATATCAGGTTTTATATATATATTAAAATCACGTAATAACAATTAACAAGTTTGTATATTAATATTACTATACTTAATAATTTGTACATTGTATTAATAAATAGTTTAATTATAACTATTTTTATATATTTTAGATAATTAATTAATATTTTTATATATATGATTATGAAAAAAAATATATGTTTATTTATTATATAAAACTTAATTAATATTTAATAATAATAATAATAGTAATAATAATAGTAATAATAATAATGAAAATGGTAATAATAATAATAATAAAACTTAAATGGGAATGAACTACCTTAGGAAAATCGGCTTAAAAAAATTACTGTCTCTTCTGGGACTCGAACCCAGGACCACTTGTTAACCCGACAACTCCTAGACATTGGTTCTGCTTAATCATTTCTATTTCAATATGTTCATTAATTTCCTTTAACCTTAAATTTCTACCACTTCTTAATACAAACCCATTTACATCTTTATCATTAACCTTACATCATCATCATCTTACGATGTTAACTTCATCATTATCAACACAATCGTTGCCATAAATCATCTAATTATCATCATAATCATTGTATCTCTTTCATTATTATCATCCCGTCCCTATCACTCATTGATCATTCGCTCAGTCCGAAAGAAGAGAAAACGTGAGCTGGCTTCACAGTCCAGCGGCACAACAAATACGGTCCTAAGTTCCAAGTTATCCTAACACTAGTTAGCCCAACATCTCCCTCGTTTAAAGCCCAAAATATATTCGGGTATCCAGTCCATTTATTGTGTCTTGACGTCAGGAAATAAATTAAACAGAAATAAGACTTCAACAATTATTATTGTTATCGCATCATCAAGCCATCATTAACTCATCATCTTCCACCATCAATTATTGTATTCATTATCCATATGGTCATAATCATACGCAATTACTAAAAAAAAAATTGTGAACGTCAATATTGGTGACCCATCTTGGTCGGCCTTGAAGCCTCATTTGTCCCACAAGACTATTTGATAAAATGCCATATATTATTATTCTATAATCAACTTGGCAAAATTTTAGATTGTGCAAGTATCCTACCCCTCACCTTTTGTTAAAAAGCTCGACAGGAGAATAAGGTTCAACAGCAGCAAAAAATAGTAATCGTGATTTATGATTGTGTTTGGGATTTGTTAACAGAAAATAAAAGTAGTAGTAAAAATAGAAACAAATAGCGAAGGTGGTGGCGAAGGTGTTTTCGAATGATGATGTTTGGGTTGAAGAGAGGAGGTGGAAGTTGGTGAGGGTTCGATAGGTCCTTGATTTGGTGGTTCTTGATTAACAAAAAGTGGTGGTTTGGGCTGTGGGTTACGGCTGTAAACACAGCAGGAATACAAGTGGTTTACGTGATTTTTGCAAAACAGAAACAAGAGTATTGTAGCAGTATGTAGCTAGGATGATGATGTTTGAGATCTTCGTTGATCAAACTAAAAACAATATAAAGTATAGTAACCAACTCACAATGATATATACATCGGGTTTGATGTATACTTTGATCACGAAACAGGAAGGTTCTAGTAGTAAAAGAGATTGAGGATGGTGGTTTGGTTCGTGAATAGAATGAAAATTCAACAGAATTAATACCTGCGAATAATTTGATGATGAGGTTGTTCATATTTAGCTAAACAGAAACAGTAAGCGATTGTTTGGCATGGTGATGGGGTTTCAAGGTGATGTTCACGATGATGGTTAACCGTAGGTGGTGGTGATTGTGTTAAAAGGTGATGATGGTTTCATGGTGGTTCGATGATGGAGTTGTAAAGTAAGGAAGATGGTTTTAGACAACGGTGGTTTCTTGGAGACGATAGGTGGCGGTTTTCATGAGAAGAGATCGAAGGTGGTAAAAGGTGTAGATAGTGGCGAGTGGTAACTCTTGGTAATGGTAACTGCCGTTTGTAGAATAAGAAGAAGGAGATAGGTAGGTTGCGGATGATATGTGTTTGTGTGTACCCTCTAGTGTGCTTATCTACATGTATATCTCTAATATAAATAGAAATGATAGGAAGTAAGCAGACAAAATAATGACACAGTAATCTCAATTGAATCTTGCATATACAGTACCATATTCAATTCAATTACCTATTGAATCACGGATATAAATTTAACAGTATATATACATATTATCTTAATTATAATATGATATAAATGAAACATGTGAATCTTAATAACACAGTAATGCAGCCGAATTATATATATATTTAACTATTTTCAAATAATGGTTCGTGAATCGTCGGGCATGGTCAAAGGGTAACTGATTATCTGAACATAGATTTCAAACTTCCTAGACTCTGTTTTAGGGTTTTTGCTTATCGTGTCGGAAACATATAAAGATTAAGGTTTAAATTTGGTCAGAAATTTCCGGGTCATTACAAAATTAAACAACGTGAGATTAAGATGAGATAAAATTTAGATATGAATAGAAGAGTTTGAGTATAAATGAACAAGTAGTCAAGTAATTCCTACTTTAAGTCTATATGCCGGTTGTAGTCTAGACTCACTAATGTACTCTATGACTCGGGGTTGACACTAATGAACTCTAAATCCCTACAACCAATGCTCTGATACCATCTGTAGCGACCCGACAAAATCGTCATTGACGACGCCGTCTGCTTAGGTCCCATTACGTGATCATAAGTCTTTAAAATGACGTTTGACCAAAATATGTCGCATTCATTTCAAATGTAAAGATGTTTTAAGTTTACAAAAAGTAGTTCAATAACTAGTGACGTTACAACGTTTTACGTACAAATGAAACCTATGCGACACAGTTTAAATGTAAAGTCAAAAGATGCTCCATGTATGCATGTATACTCGACATCCAAGCAAGTATCAAAATAGTGAGCGGAAGCATGTAACACATATCGTTCAAGGACCTGAGAAAAACATAGAAAATCTGTCAACGAAAACGTTGGTGAAATCATAGGTTTAGTAAGTGCGTACGCAAGTAAGTTGAACCACAAGATTTATAACGTTGAAGTAATAGTAAGAACATTCTAAAAGTTGTTATCACGAGCACCTAATTATCAATGCTTAACTAACATTACCCCATCACAAATAGTGTTAGAACATACACTGTTTCTCGAAAATATATTTCATCCGCATAACGGTAGCGAACCGTCCGAATGAGGGTTTGTCAAACCCATATGGCCATACAACATAAGTTCTCGCTTACACCCGGTAAGTGTAACTAATGATAATCGAATTGAGGATTTGTGTTCTAACTCGTACGTAGAATGTTTGTTTTCATACTTGTGTTCACTATGTTAATCGAAACGTTTATGTTTTTCTCATCCCAAATGTAAGTTTAAAAGAGTAAAAGTGGGACTATGATCTCACCTTGAGTGCACGAGTAATAAGGTACTTCACAAGTAAACGTGTGCAAGGACAATTGCTAGTCTTGACCTAAACTAGTAGGTTGTATCAATAACGGTAAACACGATGTGTTAAAGTTGTTGAATTAGTCCTATGGCTCATTACGACTCGATTAATTAGCATGCGAATCAAATTTGTCAAGTTTCATGCAAGATACAAGTATAAGAGCAAGTTAGAATGATTGCATAAGTAATTGGTTAAGTTTGATCAAAGGTCAACTTTGGTAGGGTCAAAGTCAACAAAAAAGTCAACACATTCGGGTCGGGTCCCCAATTTTTTTCTAAGGTTTTTAATCATATATAAGTATGTTAGAACAAGTTACATGTGAATCGGAGGTGCATAGCATAGTTAGAATTAAATGGTAAACGACCAACGAAATCAGAACCTGGCAGTTCATCCGGACGGCGTCCAGATTGGCTGGACGGCGTCCAGATGTGAAGGCCTGGACTGCGTCCAAGAATCTGGACGGCGTCCAGATTAGTGCACAGACCTGCTTTGCTGAAAACACACAAGTGCACGAACCAAAACCAAACAATCCCAATTTATGACTCGCAAACAATCAAAATATGTATCTTATATCATCGGAAAGGTATTTTGATGAGGAAAACAACTAAACACCTTTCATCAAACAATTCATCATTTACATCAACCAAAAACGCATTAAATGCCAATCATTTATGACATTCAAGTTCATAATTGCACATTTATGATTCGGGAATTAAATGCACATATCTAATACGCCGTTTCGTAGGTAATTATGCATACAATACAACTAAACACTTACAACCAATATTGTAAAGCATTTGATGCATCAAAAGTCCATTTTACTTCTATCAAACCCTAACTCAAATCATAATTTCATCAATCATGTTAATGGAGTCTTTCCAAGTCAACCTACACATCAAATTGAAGCTAGTGATGCTAGTAACACATTTAATACATGCACTTTTAACATCTAACAACATTTAGGCAACCAAATCCCAAGATTAAACACACCAAACTTCAAGTTCATGCTAGTTAATTAAAATAACAAAATCGAGCATATAAATCACATATTCATGTTAGACTTGAGCCATAGACACTAACTAACACTTCTATAAGTTAAAAACATCAAGAACACAAATTCTAGTATTTTTAGAAAGTTACCCAAATGTAATGAGATTGGTATAGATTCGAAGAGGAAGATGCAAGGATTTCGAATATGTAATTTGTTTTAGTTGATGCTGATTCAAAATAGATGATGATTCATTGTTTGGTTGTTTGAGAGAAAAAGAATGGGAGTATTAGAGAAAGAGGAGGATGAATGAATGGAGGAGGAAGGGTTTGACCCTTGACCTAGTCAAATGTTTGGCATCTTTGTGAGTTTAGTCCCTCAAGTTTGAATCGGGTGCGTGAATTACCTAAACGAGATAATTTAAAACGCGTATTAGCGGAAGATGTTATAATTATATAACGGACTTTAAAATAACATAACGGAAGGTAAACGGAAAAAGGCGGGATGTTACATATTTGGTCTATTTGGATAGATCCAACGTCTAACCCCGTACCAATTGTATCGACCTTATCGAAACGAAAAATCTACTTGAAATAACAAAATACACATGCCCTGCCAAAAATTCAACACACGCGACTAACAACCATATAACAACACTGGGCTTTATGGCACCAATACCATATTTTTTTTTTTGTAATTTTCCTAGTTTTATAAACTTTTTGCTATTGTGATAAACACAGTTGTCGATCAATCGTCTGTGTTACTTGAGCCAAATGCAAGACCACCATCAACCGAGCACACCATCCGAAAATACGTCCCAAACACCAAATAAATCCCACTAACAACTACCAAACACTACCGCTTATTCTAAAACTACAAAGCATCAGAACCATGAAATAGAAGAGAATTACTAAAAACCATGAAACATCAACAAAAGTTTGTATCACAACTATGATACTAAAATTTTCTTGAACTGTAATTTTACTTAATAAGGAGTAGACTTTGATTTCCATACATTTGACATCAAAACTATGATATTAAAATTCTAAAACTGGCACCTTTAAACATCAACAAAAGTTATCTTCAAATGCAATTATACTCACCAAATTATACAAGTTCGATTTATATAAAAAAGTTGCAATTATCCTTCCACAAAGTATAGTAGCCCAATACTCCAATATACGGAGTAGTAATTGGCCCAATAATAGTGATAAGTCAAAAAATTAAGATATAATAATAGAAAGTTTGAAATCAACTTCTTATCGATTTGGGTTAACAGTTTGCCCATCCATGAATTCACGCTTGGTAGGGGGTTAGGCAAAGTGAACATTTGTCACCTTTCCTATTCATTTTAGTAACTGAGAGCTTGAACTTACTGACTAACAACGCGGTTCAAAGGGGCCTATTTAAAGGTGTGGACCTTGGCATGGAAAAGATTTTAATTTCACACCTACAGTACGCCGATAATACAATCTTCTTCGGGGATTGGAGTAGGGCCAATGTAGAAAATCTAACAATGCTACTTAGATGCTTCGAGTTGACTTCGGTTTTGAAAATAACAATCATAAGAGTTAATTGTCTGTTATTGGTGTTTCAACACCGAAATAACTAACATGTCGAAAAACATTGGTTGTCAAGTAGGGAGTTCACCTTTCATTTTAGGCCTTCCCGATGGCTCTAAAATGAAGAAGTTAATGGATTGGACGTTAGTTATCGACAATTTTGAAAAGAAGCTCTCAAAATGGAAAGCTAGATCGATGTATTTTGGTGGTCGTGTCACTCTCGTTAAGTCGCTTCTAAATATATTCTTTTGGGATGGGATGGGTTCGGGAAATAAAATTGCATAGGTTAAGTGGAATACTATTCTCCTACCTTATGGGGATGGGGGTTAAACATTAGGTGATTCAAAATAAAAATCTCACTTTACTTGAGAAACTATGGTGGCGTTTCAAAAATAAACGAGGGTCATTGTGGGTTAAAATCATTAAAAGAATATATGGTCGTGTGGCTGACTATCATCTGATCGTGAACCTAATTAGCCTCCCTCGGGAAGCATTTGGTCAAGTATTGTTTACGCACTTCATGACATCAAGAGTTGTGGAATCCTATTCACAAGTTTTTTCGTCAAAGTAATAGGTGACATGGAAAATACAGCTTTTGGGAGGATTTTTGGATCGATAACATGATGTTAAAGGATAAATTCGTAAGGCTATATGGACTAGAACCTGTAATAGACGCGACTATAAAAGACATAATGTTATGAACTGAATCAACCTTGCATTGGAATTGGAACTCGATTAATTCTCCAAGGGGACTGATGTGTGCGAGGTGTAGTACGAAATACTATTATTTTTGTTACGAAATAATATTAAATACGATACAATTTTACACAAGTTATTTATTTATTTATAGAATGGATATACCTAAACCTTGCTACAACACTATAGGTAGTGTACCTAATCGTAGAGTAGTGTAGTTCTTAGTAAGTCCGGTTCGTTCCACAGGGAGCTAGCTGAGTTTAACGCTACATTTTTAAAACTATATTTGTATATATATATATATATATATATATATATATATATATATATATATATATATATATATATATATATAATATTATTATTATAAAAAGGGGATTTTTACCGTTTAATGACCGGTTTGTCAATTTTAAATAAAGCGTAAAGATAAATGACGATAATATAAATGACAGAATTTAAATTGTAATAAAGTAAATTGCAGTAATTAAAATGACAGTAAATAAAGGTACGATGAAATATGAAATAAAAGAATTATGCTTATTTAAACTTTTGTAATCATGATGTTTGACGTGTTGATTTTAATTAATTGTTACCCGGATTAATTGTCCTTTGTCCTGGTTTATTTGATACCTATCTGGTTTTTATCCATAATAGTCCATCGGGCATAATTATAAAATGCTCTTCAAATTAACCTTATTCCTGAAGTCAAATATTTCAACTAATTAGGGATTCAAACTGTAACAAGGTTTTAATACTTTGTTAATAATTACACCAGGTTATCGACTGCGTGTAATCCAAGCTTTTAATAATTTGTTAACAATTACATCAATTATCCTTGTATGTAATCCACCCCTGTTTTAATGAGATATGAATATTAATTTACCCACTTGATTACAATGAATAATCAATTACCCAACCCGAATAATTAATTAAATGATCGTAAAGATGTCGTATAAACGTCACTAAATAGAACATACATAATCATTTTAATAATTATTAGATTAACTAATTTGAAGATAGGTTCGACAGGTTCCAATGAGTTGTCATTCGATTAGACAATACCCCCTATCTATTAATAGTCAATAGTCCAATGTCCACAAGTGTCTGTCTTTTGTCCAAACCTTAATTATGGTACAAAATCTAATAACCCCGTCATAATATTTAGTCTAACATCGTGATTATTCCGGCTCAAATAAGCATAATATTAACTTAGTTACGAGACATTAATTTAAAAAGGAAGAACATAGCTTACAGTGGTGATTAATCGCGTAGCGTTACACGGACAGAGTTCCGACTTACAAAACCTTAAAACATTTCTTACAATAACCCAATTATTATTAAACTTAAATTAAACTTTAAATTATAAATATATATATATATATATATATATATATATATATATATATATATATATATATATATATATATATATATATATATATATATATATATATATATATATATGTTTCTTACAGAGAAGGAAAAGAAAAAGATGTATATTACTCGTCCAATTCGCTGCCTTATATAGATGTGAGCTGAGTTTGGGAGCCATGCGATCGCATGGGTTCCCTTTGTTATTTCCATGCGATGGCATGGACAGGCTGGCCAGCATACATCCTTCAATTAAACGTGGGCTGCGCGTATTTATTTAATATATAATATAATATATATAATTTTATATAATTAATTATATATTATATTATATTCTTGTGCATTGTTGACTTGTAATTTTACCTCCGTTGCGTCACGCGTTGATAGTTGGTTCATGTCACGTTTTCGGATTTTCGAACGTCCTTGCGTACTATTTAATATCTTGTACTTTGCGTTTCACGGCCCGTACTCTTGTCATTTTTAGACGTTTCTTATCAATAAATGGAACCACTTGAATTATATCTTGTACATTTGAGCTTTTTGGTCATTTGCGTCTTCAAATCGTCATTTTCTTCTTTTATCTTCGCACTTATTTATTTAAACGAATATTAAATAAAAATAGAACAATTGCAACTAAAAGCTTTACATATTGGAAGGATATTGTGCCTAAATATATGTTCATTTGGAGCACTATCAAATATCCCCACACTTGAACGTTGCTTGTCCTCAAACAATACAGAACTTGAAATAAAATCACACTTCACTCGAATCACTTTTTTTCACACTTTATACATCAGTGATTTTGATACGGCGGTATAAACAATGATAGTAACAATGTGGTTTACAGTCCCACATGACTATGAAAATTTAGATCCTTAAGGAAATTGGATCTTTATGAAAACATTTGATCTTTTGAAAATTCATTCTAGCTTTTACCCTAGATAAGTTTTCTGGAATAACCCTTCACCGGTGTTTGCAAAATGTTTTTGTGGGTTTTGTGGGTTTCGAATTTTAAAATTTTAGCTCAAAACTTGCGGTTTTGTGTCACCCACTTGCTAACCTTATATTGGGAAAGCAAAACGTCCAGTATACTTCCTCCGTATATTAACTTTCGGTAAACTACCGTTTGGTTGTAAAGGAAAGCGTTGAACAAGCAACTGTTAAGGCAATGTCCCGTGATATGCTTTTGATTATGGTCTATATCGTGTCGGATGCATTTACTATCCTTTGTAGGAGCAATAGTAAAGATCACCCTATAGTTTTTCAGTCTGGCACAAGGTCCTGTCTTCGACCATGCTATGCAACCACCGTTCTTACGGTTGACACCCGATTTGGTTCAGGTGACCTAATGAATTCCGGTGAATTCTTAGGATTTTACGTTCAATGTTAATGAACGCATTGAAAATGGGTTTTCAGAAAACAAATCGGTTTTAATTTGATCAAAATATTTTCTCGTTTAAGCTCGAGTTTAGATATCATTGAATTCCATGAGTTTGAATTCTCAATCTTTAAAGTCAATCTCAAGGATTGAGTAATATCAAGCTTAAAAGCTGATTTTTAATCTTTAAGGAGATTATCCTTTCTGGGGGTCTGATTCATTAGTCTTATCAAGCTAATTTGCACGGCGCCCTCCCCATTTTACGAGACAGATCCTCTCATGGTTAGGATAAGTCTGACCACTTGGCGACCCTGTTTAATGCTGAGGTCCGTGGATTTCCTGTTGATTTTAGAGATGACTTTTCTAGATTTTTCGTCAACCTACAGCTGGTCTGGACGACAACTTCCTGACCTAAATCAAGAAGCGCGTGTATTTTTCGGAAGACTTACTTCCTTTTAATGATGGAATTGATTCATCGTGCAGATCCATCTTTCTTTCAAATATATATTACAGTAAATTAGGTAAAACTGATTAAAATCGTCTAAAACAAAAGTACCTGTAATAATCTTGTAAAACATATGTGATATGTGTTTTAAATAACTTGGTAAATTCTTCCCACACTTGGCTTTTATTTATTTTTTTCTTTGCCTTTTTATTCTCCTCTATTCCATTTTAAATGAATTCTAACGTTTTGGGTTGTTTCTCCATTTATGTTCTCTCCGAGGTAACAATAATTTCGGTATTATCACCTAGTTTTATCGTTCATAAATATGTATAAACATGATTTTGAATTCTTTTAGTTGAAAATTTTTCAAATTTTCACAAAATTTGGCAATTAAACTAAGTGTAAACCTGAGAGAATTTATAACCCTTCCCCACACTTGAGATCATGCAATGCCCTCATTTGCATGAAATCAGACTATAATTATAAATTCATGAGGGTGATTAGTGCAGAAAAGTGATTAAAAATACCGAGTTTGCAAACATATTATTTTATATCACATTTGATATTTTGCGTCTTGTCGTCAAAATTAGTAGCTTTTGCAGAACTTAATGTCAGTCTTTGAAAGTGCGCTGTTTTACCCTATTTTGTACATAAGATAAACTACAAACATACATAATATTTTTATTATATTTTTTTATAAAACCTTTATTTATTAAAACAATTTAAATGAATAATTTTTTTAAAATTTTGTTTCCTTTTACTTTAGGTAGTTTCAGTATGTTTACCTAGTCCGTCCCTCGTCAAAATTTAAAATTTGTCATTAAAGTGATTGTTTTAAAATCATAGGTTTTTGGGTTTTTTTTTAATTTTTTTTGTATACTTTAGATCAATAAAATTAAAAAGAATGATAACAAAATTTTTCTCCCCGCCCTCGGGTAAAGCAATTTCGATTCTATGATCTAGTCTTTAACTTACGACAAATTTTAGAAATTATTTTTTAAACTTAATGAAATAAAGTAAATTTTGTTTTTAAATTCACACAAAACTTAAATTTAAAAATGCATATTAATTTTATTCAAAACCTATAAAATAAAAATTCAGAATGGGGGGAGAAAACTTGTTCTTTAGTGTCTGCTAGTGGAAAAGACCAATCGAATTCTATTCTGGGAACTACACGAGAACAGAACAACTAACTCTAGACAGCGTTTTCCTTTTAGAACATTTGAATCTCCCCACACTTAGGTAGCTGTGGTGTCGAAATTGTGATTAACTTCATCGTCAATTTCTCTTGGACCATAATCAACTTGCATATCTGTGACTTTTGCTTTAAGTCATTGGTCGGATTCCTGTGTAATGTCCACAAATTTAACTAGTTTCGCCTTTTCTTTAGGCGATAGATTGGATACTAACAGGTTGCATAACTTAAAGTTCCCCTTGGTTCTAGCATCGCGAATCCGTTTAATAAGTTTCTTCATTGAACTATTTATAACGGGGTCATTTAATTTCGTATCAACAATGGGGTTCTTTGTTATCAGGTCATCATTAGGTGTTACTTCATCTTTCCCACACTTAGGCATTTTATTATTGCTAAGCACTACCGTTGGAGTTGGTAAAACAATATGCTTCTCATCGATCGTTTTCATCGGTTCAATGGTTTTGGTTGGTGGAGATTTAGATTTATGACTCACAAAGGTGATCGATTTTTCATCATTACTAAGTTTCATTCTACCTTTTCTTACATCAAATAACGCTCCGGTGGACGCTAAGAATGGTCGACCTAAAATTAGAGGAACGTTTGAGTCCTCTTCTATGTCAATGACAATAAATTCGACTAGAAAGGTTAAATTACCTACTTGAACGGGTAGGTTGTTAGCAATTCCAACTGGGTGCCTAATGGTTTGATCAAAGAGTCGAACACTCATCTCTGTTGGACTTAAATCACCTACTCCTAATCTCTTATATAATGAAAGAGGCATAACACTCACACTCGCACCTGATGATGTGCGGAGCCCATCGGACTGAGTAATTGGGCTTGGTCCATGGGCCGCGGTCAAGTCTTCCTCCTCAAACCCTAATTCCCTCTTATAAATAGAGGGTTAATCTAAGCATTTGAGGAACACAATCTACACTAGGGTTTTTACCTACGACTCCTCGTAGGGTTTTTCCCCTTTGCCGCCAATCGGCGCCGCCATTGGCCGGCGGTCAGCCCTTAGCCACCCTCCCGAGATCATCATCTCGGCTAGGGTTATCATGGTATCCGGACCGGAGGTTAACGCCGCTGAACCAATAAAACCCTCCTCTATTGCACTCAAGCGTGTTTCTATCCTAGGCAGAGATATGCTTGATCAAGTGGTGCTTTCATTGAGAGCTAGAACATATCTTGCATTCATCCATCAATCCAACGGCTGTTAGTTTACTTTTGTTTCGTTACGTTGATAATCTAGAGATTAACACGTATTAACGTGTAGTCTAATTTGTGGTTCAAAGTTTATATCAGTTAATCACAATACCTCTAGATCTTGTATACATGAGTTAAAAAGATGATAATACTTCTGTCGTGGGTTTTTTAAATCATACAAGTATCAAATAAATAAAAATGAATCTTTTCAGATCTCATGACCTTATAACCACCATGAAAGTTTTTTATTCAATCGTCATCGGTGAAATCGACGCGGTTGCGCTCGATTGCTGCCGGTACTCGATGATCGCCGGCAACTTTTTTGCTTACAAATCTATCAAACGGCTGAGTTAATCTGGCAATTGCCGTCACAATATTCTTGCGGTCCGGGTCATGGGGTAATGTATAAATGGATTGAACACGTTTATATTGGGATGACGGAATTTTTTTTTTAACCGCTGAAGGTAATGATAAACCAAGTGGGTTTCACGCCATTTGATTGCCAATTTTTGTTCATAATCGATTCATTAATATCATAAAAAGTTATTCAGTTTTCATGTTTTTGGTAAAATGTACAACTTTTATAAAGTAACGTACAACTGCCAAAAGATATTGGGATATCACGTTATATTAGTTAACGATTTGCATAGCTACCCAGATTTACTAATTGATTGTAATTATTAAGTTGATTTTATAATCAATTAATGGGTCGGCATATTTACCAAGATTGGGATCAATTTTATCATATATAATTAATAATAATTGATAAATTGATAATAGGAGGAATGAGGTAGAATCTGCACATATTTTATACTTCGTTTTGTGTTCACAATATGTAACCTACCCCTTTTTTATTTACAGATAGTGAATATATATCAAAATCTCATGCCTTCTTTCTATCATTTATAATTAGTATTGATACAAGGACTAGTTTTGATGAGCAATATATTCACTTATTAAATTATAAGTTGGATACTATGTTTATCCTTTATGACATAGTCAGAGGTAATTACGCAAGGGATAATATACGTCTCACTTATTATGTGTTCATGCACATTTACGTGGTTCTTTACGTGTATTCTCACGGGTTTATGTGTATATCTTGCACGGAGATTTACGCAGTAATTCGCCCAGTCATTTGTGCACCTCTTTGCGAACCCATTTTGCACAATAACTATGATTGGTTGGTAATCTTATTTTTAGTGCGTTGCGCAACACTTTGCATGTGTTGCCCGTACATTGCACCATGGCGGCTCCGCGTAAGTCCATGATTGCAAGATTTTTTGTGCAGTTCGCAACAGTTCGCATGTGTTGCGCGCACTTTTTCTTTGCACCATGGCGGCTCCGCGTAAGACCATGGTTGCAAGATTTTTTGTGCGGTTCGCAACACTTCGCATGTGTTGCGCGCACTTTTTATTTGCACCATGGCGGCTCCGCGTAAGGCCATGGTTGCAAGATTTCTTGTGCGGTTCGCAACACTTCGCATGTGTTGCGCGCACTTTTTCTTTGCACCATGGCAGCTCCGCGTAAGGCCATGGTTGCAAGAGTTTTTATGCGGTTCACAACACTTCGCATGTGTTGCGCGCACTTTTTCTTTGCACCATGGTGGCTCCGCGTAAGGCCATGGTTGCAAGATTTTTTGTGCGGTTCGCAACACTTCGCATGTGTTGTGTGCACTTTTCCTTTGCACCATGGCGGCTCCGCGTAAGGTCATGGTTGCAAGATTTTTTGTGTGGTTCGCAACACTTTGCATGTGTTGCGCGCACTTTTCCTTTGCACCATGGCGGCTCCGCGTAAGGTCATGGTTGCAAGATTCTTTGTGCGTCGCGCAACACTTCGCATGTGTTGCGCGCACTTTTTCTTTGCACCATGGCAGCTCCGCGTAAGGCCATGGTTGCAAGATTTTTTGTGCGGTTCGCAACACTTCGCATGTGTTGCGCGCACTTTTCCTTTGCACCATGGAGGCTCCGCGTAAGGTAATGGTTGCAAGATTCTTTGTGCGTCGCGCAACACTTTGCATGTGTTGCGTGCACTTTTTCTTTGCACCATGGCGGCTTCACGTAAGGCCATGGCTGCAGTCTATGAGCTTTGCACGGTTTTTGCGCTATCCTATGTGCATTTCCTTTCCCTTACAATGATAAATCATGGCATTCGAATTCCTTTTCGATTACACGTTTATCGCTCCTAAAGGTGGTGTCAACTTAATGTTGGATTTCAACACCACAGAATACTGATGTTATGCGAGGTGTATATGAAATAGCTTATATTTTACAACGAAATACTATTAAATACGATACAATTTTACACAAGATATTTATTTATTTATAGAATGGATATACCTAAACCTTGCTACAACACTTATAGGCAGTGTACCTAATCGTACAGTAGTGTAGTTTTTAGTAAGTCCGGTTCGTTCCACAGGGAATCTTTTAAACAAGCTTAACGCTATATTAGTTTTAATTTATAAAAATACAAATATATATATAAGTAATATTATTATTATAAAGGGGAGTTTTTACCGTTTAATGACCGGTTTGTCGATTTTTAAAACTTTAGTCGCAGTTAAAACCTAATGTAAAATATTAAAAATAAATACAACTTAATTTAAAGCATAAAGTAAATAACGATAATGAAATTGCGATAAATAAAAGTGTGATGAAATAAACTTGCGATAATTAAAGAGTACGATAATTAAAAGTGCAATTAAATACAATGATAATAAATAAAAATGTGATAATTAGAAGTGCAATTAAATATGAAAATAAAGGAATTATGCTTATTTAAACTTCCGTACTCATGATGTTTGACGTGTTGATTTTTAGTTTTATACCCATGGGTTAATTGTCCTTTGTCCTGGATTATTTAATATGTCCGTCTGGTTTTTGTCCATAACAGTTCATCAGTCATAAATATAAAGTGCGAGTGTCCTCGTTAAATTATCCTTATACCCGAAGTCAAATATTCCAACTAATTGGGGACTTAAACTGTAACAAGGTCTTAATACTTTGTTTAATAATTACACCAGGATATCGACTGCGTGTAACCCAAGGTTTTAATACTTTGTTATTAATTATGCCAAGTGTCCTTGTACATAATTTCACCACTGTTTTAATAATTCCATAGACTATTAATCCATTCCCGTGTCCGGTTAAATGAACGATTATTCGTACATATAAATATTCCGCCCATCGTGTCCGATTGAGTGTATATGGTTATTTATAGGTACGTCCAATTATAAATCTTTATATTAAAATTAACAAACTATCATTTAGTTAAACAAATATAAAGCTCATTAATAGCCCATAGTCTAATTTCCACAAGTGTCGTTCTTTTGTCCAAACCTCAATTATGGTACAAAGCCCAATTACCCAATTTTAGTATTTAGCCCAACATCATGATTACTTCATTTTAAATAAGCATAATAATAACTTAGCTACGAGACATTAATGTAAAAAGGTTGAACATAACTTACAATGATTAAAAATAGCGTAGTGTTATACGGACATAATTTCGACTTACACCCTTACAACATTCGCTAACATACCCTTATTATTAGGATTTAAAATTAAAATTAAAATATAAATATATATATATATAAGTTTACGTATGAGTGAAGAGAAAAAGATGTGTAAAAATCGGCCGAATGCTCGGCCTTTTATAGGCCCACATTTACTGTTTGACCTCGCGAGTGCGGTGGTTGTTGCCTTTATTAGCTTCGCGAGTGCGGAGCTGTGGATTCCAGCTCACACAAGCTTGGCTCCTAGCTTGCCGACGGTTTTATAATATAATATAATATATATATATATATATTAATTTTAAGAATTAATTATATATTATATTATATTCATGTGCATAGTTGACTTGTAATTTTTAGTCCGTTGCGTCGAGCGTTGAGAGTTGACTCTGGTCCCGGTTCTGGATTTTAGAACGTCCTTGCGTATAATTTAATATCTTGTACTTTGCGTTTTGCGGCTTGTACTCTTGTAATTTTGAGACGTTTCTCATCAATCTTTGATTGTACTTTGTACTTTTGAGCTTTTTGGTCGTTTGCGTCTTCAATTCGTCGAATCTGCCTTTTGTCTTCACCTTTTAATATTTAGACGAATATTCCTTGTAAATAGGACAACTGCAACTAAAAGCTTGTCTTTCTTGAGGGATAATGCTATGAAATATATGTTCGTTTTTAGCATTATCAAATACTTTCGTAGTATTGAAATGGGGGCTAGCATGGTACTACGTTATCAATTGGAAAGACGTGTTCAATTTTCATGTGCAGCCATATAACCTATAGTTGGTGGGCCCGTTTGCACAATATGCGTTCTCGGAATATCTCCCAAAATTATGCCTCTGGATAGTCCCGGTGTAGTGACCCGAACTTTTCCATGTTTATATATATTAATTGAGATTGATATTTACATGATTAAATGTTTCCAACATGTTAAGCAATCAAACTTGTTAAGACTTGATTAATTGAAATAGGTTTCATATAGACAATTGACCACCCAAGTTGACCGGTGATTCACGAACGTTAAAACTTGTAAAAACTATATGATGACATATATATGGTTATATATATAGTTAACATGATATTATGATATGTAAACATATCATTAAGTATATTAACAATGAACTACATATGTAAAAACAAGACTACTAACTTAATGATTTTGAAACGAGACATATATGTAACGATTATCGTTGTAACGACATTTAATGTATATATATCATATTAAGAGATATTCGTACATCATAATATCATGATAATATAATAATTTAAAATCTCTTTTGATATTATAAACATTGGGTTAACAACATTTAACAAGATCGTTAACCTAAAGGTTTCAAAACAACATTTACATGTAACGACTAACGATGACTTAACGACTCAGTTAAAATGTATATACATGTAGTGTTTTAATATGTATTCATACACTTTTGAAAGACTTCAAGACACTTATCAAAATACTTCTACTTAACAAAAATGCTTACAATTACATCCTCGTTCAGTTTCATCAACAATTCTACTCGTATGCACCCGTATTCGTACTCGTACAATACACAGCTTTTAGATGTATGTACTATTGGTATATACACTCCAATGATCAGCTCTTAGCAGCCCATGTGAGTCACCTAACACATGTGGGAACCATCATTTGGCAACTAGCATGAAATATCTCATAAAATTACAAAAATATGAGTAATCATTCATGACTTATTTACATGAAAACAAAATTACATATCCTTTATATCTAATCCATACACCAACGACCAAAAACACCTACAAACACTTTCATTCTTCAATTTTCTTCATCTAATTGATCTCTCTCAAGTTCTATCTTCAAGTTCTAAGTGTTCTTCATAAATTCCAAAAGTTCTAGTTTCATAAAATCAAGAATACTTTCAAGATTGCTAGCTCACTTCCAATCTTGTAAGGTGATCATCCAACCTCAAGAAATCTTTGTTTCTTACAGTAGGTTATCATTCTAATACAAGGTAATAATCATATTCAAACTTTGTTTCAATTTCTATAACTATAACAATCTTATTTCAAGTGATGATCTTACTTGAACTTGTTTTCGTGTCATGATTTTGCTTCAAGAACTTTGAGCCATCCAAGGATCCATTAAAGCTAGATCCATTTTTCTCTTTTCCAGTAGGTTCATCCAAGGAACTTAAGGTAGTAATGATGTTCATAACATCATTCGATTCATACATATAAAGCTATCTTATTCGAAGGTTTAAACTTGTAATCACTAGAACATAGTTTAGTTAATTCTAAACTTGTTCGCAAACAAAAGTTAATCCTTCTAACTTGACTTTTAAAATCAACTAAACACATGTTCTATATCTATATGATATGCTAACTTAATGATTTAAAACCTGGAAACACGAAAAACACCGTAAAACCGGATTTACGCCGTCGTAGTAACACCGCGGGCTGTTTTGGGTTAGTTAATTAAAAACTATGATAAACTTTGATTTAAAAGTTGTTATTCTGAGAAAATGATTTTTATTATGAACATGAAACTATATCCAAAAATTATGGTTAAACTCAAAGTGGAAGTATGTTTTCTAAAATGGTCATCTAGACGTCGTTCTTTCGACTGAAATGACTACCTTTACAAAAACGACTTGTAACTTATTTTTCTGACTATAAACCTATACTTTTTCTGTTTAGATTCATAAAATAGAGTTCAATATGAAATCATAGCAATTTGATTCACTCAAAACGGATTTAAAATGAAGAAGTTATGGGTAAAACAAGATTGGATAATTTTTCTCATTTTAGCTACGTGAAAATTGGTAACAAATCTATTCCAACCATAACTTAATCAACTTGTATTGTATATTATGTAATCTTGAGATACCATAGACACGTATACAATGTTTCGACCTATCATGTCGACACATCTATATATATTTCGGAACAACCATAGACACTCTATATGTGAATGTTGGAGTTAGCTATACAGGGTTGAGGTTGATTCCAAAATATATATAGTTTGAGTTGTGATCAATACTGAGATACGTATACACTGGGTCGTGGATTGATTCAAGATAATATTTATCGATTTATTTCTGTACATCTAACTGTGGACAACTAGTTGTAGGTTACTAACGAGGACAGCTGACTTAATAAACTTAAAACATCAAAATATATTAAAAGTGTTGTAAATATATTTTGAACATACTTTGATATATATGTATATATTGTTATAGGTTCGTGAATCAACCAGTGGCCAAGTCTTACTTCCCGATGAAGTAAAAATCTGTGAAAGTGAGTTATAGTCCCACTTTTAAAATCTAATATTTTTGGGATGAGAATACATGCAGGTTTTATAAATGATTTACAAAATAGACACAAGTACGTGAAACTACATTCTATGGTTGAATTATCGAAATCGAATATGCCTCTTTTTATTAAGTCTGGTAATCTAAGAATTAGGGAACAGACACCCTAATTGACGCGAATCCTAAAGATAGATCTATCGGGCCCAACAAGCCCCATCCAAAGTACCGGATGCTTTAGTACTTCGAAATTTATATCATATCCGAAGGGTGTCCCGGAATGATGGGGATATTCTTATATATGCATTTTGTTAATGTCGGTTACCAGGTGTTCACCATATGAATGATTTTTATCTCTATGTATGGGATGTGTATGGAAATATGAAATCTTGTGGTCTATTATTATGATTTGATATATATAGGTTAAACCTATAACTCACCAACATTTTTGTTGACGTTTTAAGCATGTTTATTCTCAGGTGATTATTAAGAGCTTCCGCTGTCGCATACTTAAATAAGGACGAGATTTGGAGTCCATGCTTGTATGATATTGTGTAAAAACTGCATTCAAGAAACTTATTTTGTTGTAACATATTTGTATTGTAAACCATTATGTAATGGTCGTGTGTAAACATGATATTTTAGATTATCATTATTTGAAAATCTACGTAAAGCATTTTAAACCTTTATTGGTGAAATAAAGGTTATGGTTTGTTTTAAAATGAATGCAGTCTTTGAAAAACGTCTCATATAGAGGTCAAAACCTCGCAACGAAATCAATTAATATGGAACGTTTTTAATCAATAAGAACGGGACATTTCAGTTGGTATCCGAGCGTTGGACTTAGAGAACCAGAAAATTTGCATTAGTGTGTCTTATCGAGTTTGTTAGGATGCATTAGTGATTCTGGACTTCGACCGTGTTTTCTTTAAAAATGATTGCTTAACATTTTTGTTGGAAACTATATATTTTTAACATATGAATATTATGTGATATATTAATCTCTTAACGTGTTTGATATTATGTGATAGATGTCTACCTCTAGAACAAGTCCCATTGACTCACCTAATAATAATGAAGAGTCAAATGTAAATTGGAATTATTCGTGGACTGATTCACAAGTTCCCGAAGAGGAACCGGAAGAAGAGTCGGAACCGGAAGAAGAATCGGAACCGGACGAAGAATCGGAACCGGAAGAAGAATCGGAACCGGTGGGGGAAATAATAAAACGGTTAAGTAAAAGAGAATCCTCAACCAACCGACCAAGGTTAATTATGGTCAATGGTGTTTCCGCCAAGGAAGCAAAATATTGGGAGGATTACCAATTCTCCGATGAATCGGATTCCGACGAGAATTCCAATGATGTTATAGAAATTACCCCAACTGAATTTAAAAAGGCAAAAGAAAATAATAAGGGAAAGGGCATAAAAATAGAGAAATCTAATTCCAACCCCGATGAACTTTATATGTATCGTCAACCCCCGAAGTTCTTAAGTTGTAACAATGACCCGGGAACCTCTAAACCACCAGGTTTTTCTAAACCAATGTGGACAACGACGGCTCGTATTAGGGGAACATCATATATCCCTAGAAACTTGGCAAAACGATCCAAAACCGAAGAAGAAGAAACGACCGAGTCGGAATAAGATAGTTGTATTCGTGTGGTGTAATATATGTAATATAGTGTTCTTATGCTTTATGATATATGTAAAAATTGCTTGTATTAATAAGTATTTTTTTGATGAATCTAACTCTTGTCTATTTTACAGTTTAAAAACACAAAATGGATAGACAACCTAATATTTTAAGAGACCTACCCGGAGACATGATTGATGAAATCTTGTCTAGAGTCGGCCAGAATTCCTCGGCACAACTATTTAAGGCGAGATCAGTTTGTAAGACATTCGAAGAACGTTCCAAGAATGTCTTGGTTTATAAGAGACTTTCGTTTGAAAGATGGGGGATATCACATTGGGAAACCCATAAGTTACGATGTGTTTACTTTGACGCATATATTGCGGGGAACCCAAATGCTATTTTACGCAACAGGTTAAGAAATTATTTTGACTCAATATATCCGAATATTGGACTTCGTGATTTAGAAAAAGCGGCTAACATGCAACATAAAGAAGCATGTTATGCTTACGGTTTAGTAATGTTCGCTTCTCACCAAAGTGAGAACAAGAACATCGGGCTACAACTATTAAACAAAACGTTTCCACAAGTGACGGAGTCGGTAATTGGGGTAAGAAATGAGGTTTTTAGATTATTACGGGACTGTTGGACATTACGTAACCCTCATCCCTTTGACGACGTTACAACACACTGTCTTATCAACGGCCATAACGGTTATGTTGCACAAGACCAAGGATGGGAAGTAGTCCTAGTAAAACCAGAATGCATGACTTGTTTCTGGACGTATAAATTACGTGTCTTTATTGCCTTTGCTGAACGACTTGTGTACTAGCTAGAATTATCTTCACAACTATCTTGTATCAAAATTATTGTGTGCTATATTTCATGCTTTATGTAAAATAAGCGGTATTGTAAGTTTGTAAAATATTGTATAAAAGTTTGAACGCGAAATATTATTATAATCAGTTTTTCATATAGAATTGTAGTAGTTGAATTGTATATTAGCTACTAAGTATGAACTTAACGGGTAGGTATTACCCGAATTTAAACTTATAAAACGCTAATATGAAGAAAAAGCTTTTATAAATGAGTTCATATTATGCTACGAAATACTATTAACTACTCTTAATATTCTGTATGATTAACTTGTTCCATTTGACTATTTTGAAGGAAATGGCACCGACTACTCGACACACCGTGAATATGAATGAAGAGAAATTCCGTACTTTTCTAGCTTCAAACATAGCCGCAGTACAGGCTGCGCTACATACCAACAATAACCTTGGATCTAGCAGTACAGGAAATCGTGTAGGATGCACCTACAAAGAATTCACTGCCTGCAAACCTTTGGAATTTGATGGAACCGAAGGACCGATCGGATTGAAACGGTGGACCGAGAAGGTCGAATCGGTGTTTGCCATAAGTAAGTGTACTGAAGAGGATAAAGTGAAGTACGCTACACATACCTTCACAGGTTCTGCGTTAACATGGTGGAATACCTATCTAGAGCAAGTGGGACAAGACGATGCGTACGCACTACCGTGGTCAGCATTCAAGCACTTGATGAACGAGAAGTACCGTCCCAGAACCGAGGTCAATAAGCTCAAGACAGAACTTAGAGGGTTACGAACCCAAGGATTTGATATCACCACGTACGAAAGACGATTCACAGAATTGTGCCTATTGTGTCCGGGAGCATTCGAAGATGAGGAAGAGAAGATCGACGCATTTGTGAAAGGATTACCGGAAAGAATCCAAGAAGATATAAGTTCACACGAGCCCGTCTCTATACAACAGGCATGTAGAATGGCTCACAAACTAGTGAACCAGATTGAAGAAAGAATTAAAGAACAGACTGCTGAAGAGGCCAATGTGAAGCAAGTCAAAAGAAAGTGGGAGGAAAACGGTGATAAGAATCACCAATACAACAACAACAGCAATTACAACAATAATCGCAACAATTATCCCAACAATCGCAACATCAATCGCAACTACAACAAACGGCCCAACAATAACAACAACAACAACAGCAACAGCAACTACAACAATCATCCCAACAACAATAATAACCGCAATAACAACAACAATCAGAAGCAGCTATGCCAAAGGTGTGAAAAGTATCACTCGGGGTTCTGCACCAAATTTTGCAACAAGTGTAAAAGAAATGGTCATAGCGCGGCGAAGTGTGAGGTCTACGGACCAGGGGTTAATAGAACGAAAGGAACAAATGGTGTCGGAACGAGTAATGGCGGAGCAAGTAGTGTCGGAGTAAGTTATGCCAATGTAGTTTGTTATAAATGTGGAAAACCGGGCCACATTATTAGAAATTGCCCGAACCAGGAGAACACGAATGGACAAGGCCGCGGAAGAGTTTTCAATATTAATGCGGCAGAGGCACAGGAAGACCCGGAGCTTGTTACGGGTACGTTTCTTATTGACAAAAAATCTGCTTACGTTTTATTTGATTCGGGTGCGGATAGAAGCTATATGAGTAGAGATTTTTGTGCTAAATTAAGTTGTCCATTGACGCCTTTGGATAGTAAATTTTTACTCGAATTAGCAAATGGTAAATTAATTTCAGCAGATAATATATGTCGGAATCGAGAAATTAAACTGGTTAGCGAAACATTTAAGATTGATTTGATACCAGTAGAGTTAGGGAGTTTTGATGTGATAATCGGTATGGACTGGTTGAAAGAAGTGAAAGCAGAGATCGTCTGTTACAAAAATGCAATTCGCATTATACGAGAAAAAGGAAAACCCTTAATGGTGTACGGAGAAAAGGGCAACACAAAGCTACATCTTATTAGTAATTTGAAGGCACAAAAACTAATAAGAAAAGGTTGCTACGCTGTTCTAGCACACGTCGAGAAAGAACAAACTGAAGAAAAGAGCATCAATGATGTTCCCATTGCAAAAGAATTTCCCGATGTATTTCCGAAAGAATTACCGGGATTACCCCCACATCGATCCGTTGAATTTCAAATAGATCTTGTACCAGGAGCTGCACCAATAGCTCGTGCTCCTTACAGACTCGCACCCAGCGAGATGAAAGAACTGCAAAGCCAATTACAAGAAATTTTAGAGCGTGGTTTCATTCAACCAAGCACATCACCGTGGGGAGCTCCTGTTTTGTTTGTCAAGAAGAAAGATGGTACATTCAGGTTGTGTATCGACTACCGAGAGTTGAATAAACTTACCATCAAGAACCGCTACCCACTACCGAGAATCGACGACTTATTTGATCAACTACAAGGCTCGTCTGTTTATTCAAAGATTGACTTATGTTCCGGGTACCATCAAATGCGGGTGAAAGAAGATGATATTCCAAAGACTGCTTTCAGAACACGTTACGGTCATTACGAGTTTATGGTCATGCCGTTTGGTTTAACTAATGCACCAGCTGTGTTCATGGACCTTATGAACCGAGTGTGTGGACCATACCTTGACAAGTTTGTCATTGTTTTCATTGATGACATACTTATTTACTCAAAGAATGACCAAGAACACGGTGAACATTCGAGAAAGGTGTTAGAAGTATTGAGGAAAGAAGAATTGTACGCTAAGTTTTCAAAGTGTGCATTTTGGTTGGAAGAAGTTCAATTCCTCGGTCACATAGTGAACAAAGAAGGTATTAAGGTGGATCCGGCAAAGATAGAAACTGTTGAAAAGTGGGAAACCCCGAAAACTCCGAAACACATACGCCAGTTTTTAGGACTAGCTGGTTACTACAGAAGGTTCATCCAAGACTTTTCCAGAATAGCAAAACCCTTGACTGCATTAACGCATAAAGGGAAGAAATTTGAATGGAATGATGAACAAGAGAAAGCGTTTCAGTTATTGAAGAAAAAGCTAACTACGGCACCTATATTGTCATTGCCTGAAGGGAATGATGATTTTGTGATTTATTGTGACGCATCAAAGCAAGGTCTCGGTTGTGTATTAATGCAACGAACGAAGGTGATTGCTTATGCGTCTAGACAATTGAAGATTCACGAACAAAATTATACGATGCATGATTTGGAATTAGGCGCGGTTGTTTTTGCATTAAAGACTTGGAGGCACTACTTATATGGGGTCAAAAGTATTATATATACCGACCACAAAAGTCTTCAACACATATTTAATCAGAAACAACTGAATATGAGGCAGCGTAGGTGGATTGAAATGTTGAATGATTACGACTTTGAGATTCGTTACCACCCGGGGAAGGCAAATGTGGTAGCCGATGCATTGAGCAGGAAGGACAGAGAACCCATTCGAGTAAAATCTATGAATATAATGATTCATAATAACCTTACTACTCAAATAAAGGAGGCGTAACAAGGAGTTTTAAAAGAGGGAAATTTAAAGGATGAAATACCCAAAGGATCGGAGAAGCATCTTAATATTCGGGAAGACGGAACCCGGTATAGGGCTGAAAGGATTTGGGTACCAAAATTTGGAGATATGAGAGAAATGGTACTTAGAGAAGCTCATAAAACCAGATACTCAATACATCCTGGAACGGGGAAGATGTACAAGGATCTCAAGAAACATTTTTGGTGGCCGGGTATGAAAGCCGATGTTGCTAAATACGTAGGAGAATGTTTGACGTGTTCTAAGGTCAAAGCTGAGCATCAGAAACCATCAGGTCTACTTCAACAACCTGAAATCCCGGAATGGAAATGGGAAAACATTACCATGGATTTCATCACTAAATTGCCAAGGACTGCAAGTGGTTTTGATACTATTTGGGTAATAGTTGATCGTCTCACCAAATCAGCACACTTCTTGCCAATAAGAGAAGATGACAAGATGGAGAAGTTAGCATGACTGTATTTGAAGGAAGTCATCTCCAGACATGGAATACCAATCTCTATTATCTCTGATAGGGATGGCAGATTTATTTCAAGATTCTGGCAGACATTACAGCAAGCATTAGGAACTCGTCTAGACATGAGTACTGCCTATCATCCACAAACTGATGGGCAGAGCGAAAGGACGATACAAACGCTTGAAGACATGCTACGAGCATGTGTTATTGATTTCGGAAACAGTTGGGATCGACATCTACCATTAGCAGAATTTTCCTAAAACAACAGCTACCATTCAAGCATTGAGATGGCGCCGTTTGAAGCACTTTATGGTAGAAAGTGCAGGTCTCCGATTTGTTGGAGTGAAGTGGGGGATAGACAGATTACGGGTCCGGAGATTATACAAGAAACTACCGAGAAGATCATCCAAATTCAACAACGGTTGAAAACCGCCCAAAGTCGACAAAAGAGCTACGCTGACATTAAAAGAAAAGATATAGAATTTGAAATTGGAGAGATGGTCATGCTTAAAGTTGCACCTTGGAAAGGCGTTGTTCGATTTGGTAAACGAGGGAAATTAAATCCAAGGTATATTGGACCATTCAAGATTATTGATCGTGTCGGACCAGTAGCTTACCGACTTGAGTTACCTCAACAACTCGCGGCTGTACATAACACTTTCCACGTCTCGAATTTGAAGAAATGTTTTGCTAAAGAAGATCTCACTATTCCGTTAGATGAAATCCAAATCAACGAAAAACTTCAATTCATCGAAGAACCCGTCGAAATAATGGATCGTGAGGTTAAAAGACTTAAGCAAAACAAGATACCAATTGTTAAGGTTCGATGGAATGCTCATAGAGGACCTGAGTTCACCTGGGAGCATGAAGATCAGATGAAGAAGAAATACCCGCATCTATTTCCAGAAGATTCGTCAACACCTTCAACAGCTTAAAATTTCGGGACGAAATTTATTTAACGGGTAGGTACTGTAGTGACCCGAACTTTTCCATGTTTATATATATTAATTGAGATTGATATTTACATGATTAAATGTTTCCAACATGTTAAGCAATCAAACTTGTTAAGACTTGATTAATTGAAATAGGTTTCATATAGACAATTGACCACCCAAGTTGACCGGTGATTCACGAACGTTAAAACTTGTAAAAACTATATGATGACATATATATGGTTATATATATAGTTAACATGATATTATGATATGTAAACATATCATTAAGTATATTAACAATGAACTACATATGTAAAAACAAGACTACTAACTTAATGATTTTGAAACGAGACATATATGTAACGATTATCGTTGTAACGACATTTAATGTATATATATCATATTAAGAGATATTCGTACATCATAATATCATGATAATATAATAATTTAAAATATCTTTTGATATTATAAACATTGGGTTAACAACATTTAACAAGATCGTTAACCTAAAGGTTTCAAAACAACATTTACATGTAACGACTAACGATGACTTAACGACTCAGTTAAAATGTATATACATGTAGTGTTTTAATATGTATTCATACACTTTTGAAAGACTTCAAGACACTTATCAAAATACTTCTACTTAACAAAAATGCTTACAATTACATCCTCGTTCAGTTTCATCAACAATTCTACTCGTATGCACCCGTATTCGTACTCGTACAATACACAGCTTTTAGATGTATGTACTATTGGTATATACACTCCAATGATCAGCTCTTAGCAGCCCATGTGAGTCACCTAACACATGTGGGAACCATCATTTGGCAACTAGCATGAAATATCTCATAAAATTACAAAAATATGAGTAATCATTCATGACTTATTTACATGAAAACAAAATTACATATCCTTTATATCTAATCCATACACCAACGACCAAAAACACCTACAAAAACTTTCATTCTTCAATTTGCTTCATCTAATTGATCTCTCTCAAGTTCTATCTTCAAGTTCTAAGTGTTCTTCATAAATTCCAAAAGTTCTAGTTTCATAAAATCAAGAATACTTTCAAGATTGCTAGCTCACTTCCAATCTTGTAAGGTGATCATCCAACCTCAAGAAATCTTTGTTTCTTACAGTAGGTTATCATTCTAATACAAGGTAATAATCATATTCAAACTTTGGTTCAATTTCTATAACTATAACAATCTTATTTCAAGTGATGATCTTACTTGAACTTGTTTTCGTGTCATGATTTTGCTTCAAGAACTTTGAGCCATCCAAGGATCCATTGAAGCTAGATCCATTTTTCTCTTTTCCAGTAGGTTCATCCAAGGAACTTAAGGTAGTAATGATGTTCATAACATCATTCGATTCATACATATAAAGCTATCTTATTCGAAGGTTTAAACTTGTAATCACTAGAACATAGTTTAGTTAATTCTAAACTTGTTCGCAAACAAAAGTTAATCCTTCTAACTTGACTTTTAAAATCAACTAAAAACATGTTCTATATCTATATGATATGCTAACTTAATGATTTAAAACCTGGAAACACGAAAAACACCGTAAAACCGGATTTACGCCGTCGTAGTAACACCGCGGGATGTTTTGGGTTAGTTAATTAAAAACTATGATAAACTTTGATTTAAAAGTTGTTATTCTGAGAAAATGATTTTTATTATGAACATGAAACTATATCCAAAAATTATGGTTAAACTCAAAGTGGAAGTATGTTTTCTAAAATGGTCATCTAGACGTCGTTCTTTCGACTGAAATGACTACCTTTACAAAAACGACTTGTAACTTATTTTTCCAACTATAAACCTATACTTTTTCTGTTTATATTCATAAAATAGAGTTCAATATGAAACCATAGCAATTTGATTCACTCAAAACGGATTTAAAATGAAGAAGTTATGGGTAAAACAAGATTGGATAATTTTTCTCATTTTAGCTACGTGAAAATTGGTAACAAATCTATTCCAACCATAACTTAATCAACTTGTATTGTATATTATGTAATCTTGAGATACCATAGACACGTATACAATGTTTCGACCTATCATGTCGACACATCTATATATATTTCGGAACAACCATAGACATTCTATATGTGAATGTTGGAGTTAGCTATACAGGGTTGAGGTTGATTCCAAAATATATATAGTTTGAGTTGTGATCAATACTGAGATACGTATACACTGGGTCGTGGATTGATTCAAGATAATATTTATCGATTTATTTCTGTACATCTAACTGTGGACAACTAGTTGTAGGTTACTAACGAGGACAGCTGACTTAATAAACTTAAAACATCAAAATATATTAAAAGTGTTGTAAATATATTTTGAACATACTTTGATATATATGTATATATTGTTATAGGTTCGTGAATCAACCAGTGGCCAAGTCTTACTTCCCGATGAAGTAAAAATCTGTGAAAGTGAGTTATAGTCCCACTTTTAAAATCTAATATTTTTGGGATGAGAATACATGCAGGTTTTATAAATGATTTACAAAATAGACACAAGTACGTGAAACTACATTCTATGTATGAATTATCGAAATCGAATATGCCTCTTTTTATTAAGTCTGGTAATCTAAGAATTAGGGAACAGACACCCTAATTGACGCGAATCCTAAAGATAGATCTATCGGGCCCAACAAGCCCCATCCAAAGTACCGGATGCTTTAGTACTTCGAAATTTATATCATATCCGAAGGGTGTCCCGGAATGATGGGGATATTCTTATATATGCATTTTGTTAATGTCGGTTACCAGGTGTTCACCATATGAATGATTTTTATCTCTATGTATGGGATGTGTATGGAAATATGAAATCTTGTGGTCTATTATTATGATTTGATATATATAGGTTAAACCTATAACTCACCAACAATTTTGTTGACGTTTTAAGCATGTTTATTCTCAGGTGATTATTAAGAGCTTCCGCTGTCGCATACTTAAATAAGGACGAGATTTGGAGTCCATGCTTGTATGATATTGTGTAAAAACTGCATTCAAGAAACTTATTTTGTTGTAACATATTTGTATTGTAAACCATTATGTAATGGTCGTGTGTAAACAGGATATTTTAGATTATCATTATTTGATAATCTACGTAAAGCATTTTAAACCTTTATTGGTGAAATAAAGGTTATGGTTTGTTTTAAAATGAATGCAGTCTTTGAAAAACGTCTCATATAGAAGTCAAAACCTCACAACGAAATCAATTAATATGGAACGTTTTTAATCAATAAGAACGGGACATTTCACCCAGGTCGCTCCCGGTTCATGCTCCGTGGTGTCGTCATTGACTGTATACTAGTTTGTCAGAAAGGCCGACGCAGTTCATTACTTGTTTTACGGTGAAGGCATAGATATGTGATGTAAAATATTCTGTAGCGCACTTCAGCAATACAGGATATCTTTCCGTAGTTCCTTTGCGCTTCGGACGCCATTATGGGCGTTAATCCCAAGTAGTACTATCCCCACTTCTCGCGACTCATTTGTGCATTTCAGTTTATTCGTACTTCGTGCACTGTGCCTAAGTCCATGGCGTCTCTGCGTAAGCCCATGGCTGCATTTTACGTGCGATGAGCAACATATCGCCTATGTGTTGCGCGCACTTTGTCTAAGTCCATGGCGGCTTTGCGTAAGCCCATGGCTACAATTTATGTGCGGTGTGCAACACAATGCATATGTGTTGTGCGCACTTTGTGTTGCGTCATGGAAGTTTCACGTAAGCCCATGGCCACAGTTAAGTCCATACTTCTTGCACATTGCACCATGGTAGCTCCGCATAAGCCCATGGCTGCGGTTTACATGTTGCACAACTTGCACGGTTCTTTGAACGATTATTTGTGCAGTGATATGTGCAGTCTTTTGCACAGTGCTTTTCAGCTACCCTTTAGCGTGCTCATTTGAACAAAGTTCTATACGCGATGCCGTGCACGTTTCTTCCTTGTTGGAATTCTGTCTGCACAAGTTTCCATACGTGTTTATGTATCACCCTTAAAGGTGTTGTCAACTTAGTGTTGGATTTCAACACCACTAAATACTTAGTAGTATTGAAATGGGGGCTACCAGGATATATGGCTTTAACTAATAGGGATGATTTGTTTCCTTTGGCGATGACCCAAAGCCGAAAACACTTTTATGCATTTTGCATTGCGCCATCGGAGCTCCGCGTAAGCCCATGGCCGTAGGATTTGGATTTTCATGCGACGTACAATACGCAACACGTTGCATATGTGTTGCACAGTTTGCTTTTCGCCATGTCGGCTCTGTGTAAGCCTATGGCGGCACTTCATTTGTGCATTGCGCATATGGCTTAAGACCATGGTGGCTCCGTATAAACCCATGGACTTACCACATTTGGCATGCGACGACGTTAAAGAGACGTAGTATATAGCTAGTTGGACTTGATCACCCACATCATTAGCTTATGGATGATATACCTCTTCTTCGCATGGCTTCTCGCCTACTTCCTTGCCTACAATCATCTTCATGATTGGTTTTCGGGTTTTAACCGTATGATTAACTATATGGGTTTTCCCGGTTCGTCACATGATTACAATCATTCGACGGAGGACGCAATGTCACGTAGATTATACTCTATCGAATCGATAGTCGAGTTACGGAAACCATCATCATCATTCATTCATTTGTGGTTAAGGTTAACAGGTCAGTCTCTTACGACGGTAACCTACAACCTTCACTGGGCCATTGATCAACGAGCGTTATCGATGGTGGACTTAACATTTAACCACCCCATCGATATCATCATATTGATCCGAGTTATTCATGGTAGCCGGACCGGAGAGTTAAATTCTAAGATCCTTAAACCCCACATTACTCACAATCCCGCTAGGATTGTCTACGGTTTACGAACCGAAGAATGGAATTCTATTGTCCTCAAAATTCTATTGTTCATGGCAAGATTAAACGCATCGCGGATATAATAACTTTCAAATGCCAATAAATCTCTCGCACATATTTTATCAATTGTTTATTGTGCGGTCCCTACCTACTTAAGGGGTGTCCTCTAGCCCCCGTGCAGCAGAAGCCTATTTGGTTACAAGGCTAGAATATAACGGCAGGTGAAGGGAATTGGTTTTCCCCTAGCCGAGCGCCTCGCAGACTAGAAGGCTGCCAAGTCGACTTAAAATACGAGCATTGGTTTGCTTGTGCTTATTAAATTATCCTATGTATTGGTTTACTTGGGGAAACTCTTAAGTATAAAAACATTGGTTTGTTTTTAGTTAGCATTGCCTTACCACACAACTAAGTGCACCCCTAGTACATGACAGAGCAAGTGATGCTGTAACTTATGGTTTATAACGTGTAGGACGCAATTACTATCCTTTGTAGGAGCAATAGTAAAGCTTACCCTTATAATTTTCCAGTCTGGCACAAGGTCCTGTCTTTGACCATGCTATGCAACCACCGTTCTTACGGTTGACACCCGATTTGGTTCATGTGACCTAATGAATTCCAGGTGAATTCCTAGGATTTTACGTTCAATGGTAATGAACGCATTGAAAATGGGTTTTCAGAAAACAAATCGGTTTGTAATTTTGATCAAAATATTTTCTCGTTCAAGCTCGAGTTTAGATATCATCGAATTCCATGAGTTTGTAATTCTCAATCTTTAAGGTCAATCTCTAGGATTGAGTAATATCAGGCTTAAAAGCTGATTTTTGATCTTTTAAGGAGATTATCCTTTCTGGGGGTCTGATTCATTAGTCTTATCAAGCTAATTTGCACGGCGTCCTCCCCATTTTACAAGACAGATCCTCTCATGGTTAGGATAAGTCTGACCACTTGGCGACCCTGTTTGATGCTGAGGTCCGTGGATTTCCTGCTGATTTTAGAGATGACTTTTCTAGATTTTTCGTCAACCTACAGCTGGTCTGGACGACAACTTCATGACCTAAATCAAGAAGCGCGTTTCTTTTTCGGAAGACTTTACTTCCTTTTAACGATGGAATTGATTCATCGTGTAGATCCATCTTTCTTACAGTAAATCGGGTAAAACTGTTTAGTTTAGTCCAAAGCAAAAGTATCTTCAATTATTTGTTACAGAAATATGTGACATATGTTTAAAATAACTTGGTAAATTTTCCCACACTTGGCTTTTATTTTCTTTTATTTGCCTTTTTATTGTCCTCTATTCCATTTTAAATGAATTCTAACATTTTGGTTTGTTTCTCAATTTATGTCCTTTCCGAGGTAACAATAATTTTGGTGTTAACACCTAGTTTTATCGTTCATAAATATGTATAAACATGATTTTGAGTTCCTTTAATTGAAAATTTTGAAAATTTTTACTAGAAGTGGGTAGTCAGTATATAAGACTAGGGCTGTTCTTTGTTATCAGAGAGCACTAGATTCTAATACTGCTACTACGTTACTAGTATTTTTAATGGTAACCAAGTGTTTAAGTTAAAAATTTTAAAAATCTGAAAGAATTTAACCCCTTCCCACACTTAAGATCTTGCAATGCCCTCATTTACAAGAAATCAGTAACAATTTAAATTATTGAGGGTGATTAGCGTAGAAAAATGATTAAATTTTACCAAAGTTTCCAAACATATTGGCGTTTGTTTGCTGAATGATAAATGGTGCATATCATTTGTTCATTCCGTCTGTTGGTACATCACATTTGTTTTTCATTTTGTCGTCAAAATTAATAGCTTTTGCTGAACTTAATGCCAGTCTTTGAAAATGCGCTGTTTTACCCTGTTTTGTACATGAGATAAACTACAAACACATATATACATATTTTTGAAGTTGGGTTTTCACACCACATTCAAAAATTATTAAAATCTAATAAAGTTAGAAAATTATAAAAGCTATTATAATAATAAAATAAGAAATAATAAATAAGAAAATTAAGAATTAGTAACATTACAATAAAATAAATAAAAATATAAAATAATAAAATTACGGATGAGGAGGATGGTTCCAGTATGGGTCCCAAGCGTATCCATAGATGCTGTAAAATGCTTGGGCCGGGTCATATGTAGGATATGGTGGTCGGCTCTCTATAGTCCAAGGAGCAAATTCGGGCATAACGGTAGGAATGTAGTCTCTACCTACGTGTGTACAATGACTTATGATTTGGCTTTGATGATACTGCCAATCTTGAAATGCTTTTTGTCTAGCCATTTCATACTCGTGTCGAGCCATAAAAATTTGCATTTCCGTCATTGGATTACCCCCTCCCGGTTGACCTTGCTGTTGATCTCTCTCAACCTGTGGATGCCTGCCATCATAACGTGCTGCCGCGTTGTTTCGTTTCTTTAAGACCTTAGCACCATGATAAACACGCAAATCTATTCTATCGCGGGGTTCTGGTTCTGCCATTAATAATCCCCCCCCCCCCCCCCCCCGACTTCTATCCACACAGAGATATTCAGCAATTAAAGTAATAAATATACCACCTCCTATTATGCTACCACGCCTCATACCTCTAACCATAGTCAATAAATAATAACCCACACAAAAAGGTATACTTACAGCGCTATGTGGGTCTCGAATACACATGTGGTAAAACAAATCCTGTTCATTTACCTTTTCCTTATTCTTACCTCGTTGTGTAATTGAATTGGCTAAAAACCTATGGATTACTCTTAATTCAGCTCTATCAATATCAAGATAAGAGTATAATCCCCCCTGGAATCGGCGATGGCTAGTCATCCTACTCCATACGTCATTTGTATCAAAATTCTCATCCACCCTCCTACCATAAACTATTAACCTCTGGCAATCATAAGATGCTAGCTCCTCGGGCGTATATATACCTAAAGCCCGAGCCGTGTCTAGTAAGGACATATGGCGCATCTCCCCTCCTAATAAAAATCTAATAAAACTACGATCGGTTAAAGTATCTACCCGATCATTTATTTCAATAGTACACAATAACTCTATACACCATTCTCTATATACAGGTCTACGCATGTTGAATAAATGTACCCAATCACTAAAAGTAGAATTACCATACCTTTAAGTAAGTAATTCCCTGATTGGCTCGGCCAATTCCACTACCTCTAATGGTGCCCAATCTATAACTCTGGGTACCTCAACATTATTAGACACAAGGTTGTGCAGGTTCTTTTGATATTTTGGATAGTCTATCCAATATCTATCAAATCTCAAATTCGGATGTAAATCTGCCTCATGAATGTTTGAATATGAAACAATTGGGTGAGGCATATCTTGTCAGTATTGGTTATTAATTTCCTGTTGATTTGCATCTTCCGGAGGAGCATTGCGAGCCTGGGATGAAGATTCACCCCTTTCAGTCTGCAAAATAAACACAATTTTTGTGCATCCAAATATGCATTAGTTTTAGCAAAATCATAAATCTAAACAATTACAATGACATGTTTAATCCATATTAAACTCTATACACATTTTCAAAATATTAACAATTCTACACTTTTACAAATATACGTTTACAAAAATGTATACAAAGTTTCTTCGCATTTAACTTCTAAACATGTCAAAAATAATCATTATAACAATTAAACAAGTTCCTCATGGCATTCATATCAATTAAATCAAGTTTATGCAATTTTGGTTCAAAAAGTCCACTTTAATCTTCATAAATCATGTTTAGGATCAAAGTTTTGATCATTTAGCAACCTAAACATGTTACACTACTTAATTTAGCATAAACTAACAACAAAATTCGGCCATAACCTGTTTATATCAAAAAGCCCTAATTTTGCTCAAGAACACAAACCCTAGATTACTCAAAAATTGAAGTTCAAAGCTTCTAATCATGTTAAATAGCATCAATCTAGGTTATATAAGCATAATACACAAACAATTGAAGCATTATTACACTAGAAAGCATCAAAATCGAATTATGTATGAAATTGTTCAAGAACACTAAAAATTCGGATTAAATGGTGTTTAGGTGTAGAAATTTACCGATTTCCTTGAGTAATTCCTTGATAATAGTCTCCTCATTGTGATTTTAGCAACAACTTTGACGATTTATGGTGAAAAATTGAGAATTTGGGCGATTTTTTTCGTGGGTTTTTCGTGAAAAATATGTGTGTGTGTGTTTGGAACTGGTCTGTTCGACCAGATAACCCATTTGGGTTTTGTAACCTCCGCGAGTGCGGTGGTGGGCCCATTTAAATCACCGCGAGTCGCGGCTATTTTTTATTTTTTTTATTTTATAAAACCTTATAACTTTTTAAAACATAAAATTAATTTAAAAATTAAAATTTTGTTTCTTTTTAGGATGAGGTGTAACGACCCAAATCCATTTAACCAAAAACAGAGTACATTTTTTTTTTATTTAGTTAGGTCCCATTAATATAATACATTTTCAACTCTGTTTTAATCGAAACATAACATCATAAGGATACGTTTAACAATTTATCATGACCCTTGGCACACAAATTACACTTTACAAAATCATTTGTAATAATGACCCGATCACAAGAAATACGGGTTAAGACTCAATAACCCAACCCAATACCAAGAGCATAATCTCGGGGACTACCAAATCCCCCATCCGCGTCCAAATATCCAAAAGCTACCCCGTCGAGCCCAAGCGCTCCTAAGCATCTAGTCTACAACTAGCTAGCTTCATAATCACAATACCTATAAAAAGGTAAATGTGATGACCCGGAAATTTCGACTAAATTTAAACTTAATCTTTAAAGGATTAATGATTTCGACACGATAAACAAAGTCTGTAAAACTGAATCTCAAAATTTTTGAATTACTTTTATATATTTAAATACCCTTCGGTTGTTTTCGACGATTCGCGAACAATTATATGTAAATAGATACATATATACTATAACATGAAAAGGTAACAATGTATTAATTGTTTGATACCGTACATTAAACTTATTGGTTTAAATATCTATTTGAATGTATATGATAAGTTGAAATATTCATTATTAAAATTTATTTATAAATAACTTCCAATGTGTATTTAAAAACTGATTTATGTATATTAAAAAGATATATACATATATATAATAAACGATAGTAACATTCGTTTATTGATTCAATTGATATTTAGATAAGTTAACTAAAGCGTTTAAGATGAACCAGTTAAACACTAATTTGTTACAGTGTTTTCAAATTGCCACATTACTCAAAATGCTACAGTGTTTTTGAAAATCACTATTTGCTACAGTGAAATTGACTTTGCTACAGTGAATTGCTACAGTAATGATGCACAATTTGCAGGCATCACAGGCAGCACCGGTAGCACCACCAGAACCAGCAGCACAACCAACAACAGTAACAGTACCACCAACAACAACATCCGCACCGTAAACCTTAACCTCATAATCTGTCCCACGAGTATCAACCTCATACGCACCGTAGGCACCGAAGAATACTAATAACCATAAACGATGAAGTATTAATTCATAACTTCATTGGAGAAATATCCTGCGACGATTATGTAATCTTTAATATAGAAGAGATTATTCGTTTCTAGTTCCAACCGAAAATCAAATGAGTTTAATAACTCATTAAATCTATATTACATCTGAAGGAAATATACATACATATATTTTCATAAAGATTGTAATTGAAAATCCTTTTGTACAAACTGTTAATGATGAGAATATTTTAACGGGTAGGTAATACCCTAGAAATATATAAATTCCACATTAATATGTTACACTATACATTCTTCAATTCTGATTCAGCAATCATTAACTATACTGCTCAAACCTATAGATATACGTATCTGTTCATCGCAGAATAACCATTTTCATTCAATTTCATATTCTGATTTCGATAGATCAGAATCCAAGTCAAGATTAAATGAAAAACATCACTCTTAGATTCCTACATCTTTCAAAACCATGCTTCGAAACCCATGCTTTGAATTCAGAACAGTACTAGAACATCATATGATTATATTTTGCGTTCAAACCCATCGAAATTCTTGGAAACACTTCAACTAATGAACAAACGAGAAGACAAACCAACTACACAATATCTACGAGAAGAAAGATTTGTACTTATAATCATATATCTGGAAAGCTCTCGAAACCTAAGTAAAACTTTAACACGTATCTGTGATAAATCCTTCGGCATTATTATTACTGAAAGTAACCTTGCAATTCCTTTTTAAAAGTATCCAGTATTATCACCCATTCAACTAGTCAACGACGACCTTTCAGACTTATAACTTTGGCATATACGTTTTTGTTACTGGGGAACCTTTTATGTTCCACCATATTAGCAGTAAATGTACCAGCGACTCCGTCACTCTACTATTTGAAACTCTCCGGAAACCACTATATATACATTGAAACCCTATCATGTACTCATCCACATCTTGTAACAATAGTTGCCATTCCAACTATCGAGAATTTGCAATCAGTATTTTGAAATCTTGCAGCACGTCTACGCCAACAGTTATATGTGTACATATAACGTCTACCTCCTCGAATTACATACTTCGAATGTGAAGTTTTTGAAAAACACCCCAAACTATGAAACTAGTTCTCTGAAATTGGAACAATGCTGATGAAGCAGCAAAAACTGTAAACGACCTTAACAGTCAAAAGTTTGATGATAAAGAATAATATGGTGGTAAAGCTGAGAAAAAGAGAAGGTTTGAAACTGGAAAACGGATTGAGCAAAGTATGAAGGAGGGTTGTGGATAAATCACAAAGACTAAACCTGCCTTCAAAGAATCCAAATGATTCAGAGTCTGCTGAAATCATTAAAGAATACCTTGCTCCTTACACTAAAACCTTTGCGGACAATATTCTTCATCATCATCTTATCTTAAATATTCTAAGATATCATCGTATCTCCCATTATAAATATCCTCCATATTTCTGAAGATATTTTTTTTAAACCATTCTTATCTGAAATCATTACCTCTTCGCGCTATCTGTGTTACATCATAAAAGAAACTATTTTAATTTCTAAAATCTAAAAAAATTCGAAAAAATGGATGTTTTGAAGTAATGTTGGGAACTGAAGCATGAGTTAGTATAATATAATGACACTTGATCAACGTGATTATATTACAGTAAGTCATGTTGAGTTTCTAATGGAACGTGACAAAGGTTCACAGATCACACCCTCATCATAAACCATGTTACATAACTCTTTCATTCTATATAATCTCTAAATATATCAAGAAAATATATTTCTTGATGATTCGGTCTTTTCCGGATATTCTGGTAATTTGACAAGTCTGATTGTGCCATTACCGTTTCTTTCGTAGAACATTAATTATGTTTATTCTGAAATTCATACCTACGAATTCTGGACCATTATTCGCTTGACTTAAGGTCGGGAAGAGAAAACGAAAGCTTGAAGCTCCGAAATATAATGGAGAATATAAAGCCCGATAACAACCCCGAAATTACAAACCGTGTATATCAATGCGTATAGCAACATAAAGACACGGGAGAATGAAAAACACTATAACCCCAAGGTAATAGTAGAAGAAAATAACTTCCTCTGGTGGTAGATGAAAAAGAAGAATGAAGGATACGATAGCCAGGAAAATATCAAGAATCAGAACTGGATTAAGCATTTTCACAATCTGTTGGGATGTATGAAATAATAAAGAAGATTATAGGAGTGTTGAAAATAAATGAAACGGAAGAGGTCAATTTATAACAAAATATCGGACGCAGCAATAGAGGCAGGTTACGCATTTAATCAAAGAAAATCCTAATTTCCGCAAATTCCGAAAAATCAAATCTTATTAAAATTATGAAGATTTTCTATTCCTTAAAATCCGGAAATCAAACGTTACTACGTCAAGAGATAAGACGAATCTCTATTCTCCATTTCACTCTATTACGATAACTTCTCTCATACGCTTCGAGTAATTGGATTGTTTTATCCATATTATTCAACGGTGATAAAAAAAAAAAAAAAAAAAAATTCTATTTATCAACACATATTCGTCATGAAAACATTTTTATTGTTAGCCATGACGACCTCACTCAAATTTCGGGACGAAATTTCTTTAACGGGTAGGTACTGTGATGACCCGGAAATTTCGACTAAATTTAAACTTAATCTTTAAAGGATTAATGATTTCGACACGATAAACAAAGTCTGTAAAACTGAATCTCAAAATTTTTGAATTACTTTTATATATTTAAATACCCTTCGGTTGTTTTCGACGATTCGCGAACAATTATATGTAAATAGATACATATATACTATAACATGAAAAGGTAACAATGTATTAATTGTTTGATACCGTACATTAAACTTATTGGTTTAAATATCTATTTGAATGTATATGATAAGTTGAAATATTCATTATTAAAATTTATTTATAAATAACTTCCAATGTGTATTTAAAAACTGATTTATGTATATTAAAAAGATATATACATATATATAATAAACGATAGTAACATTCGTTTATTGATTCAATTGATATTTAGATAAGTTAACTAAAGCGTTTAAGATGAACCAGTTAAACACTAATTTGTTACAGTGTTTTCAAATTGCCACATTACTCAAAATGCTACAGTGTTTTTGAAAATCACTATTTGCTACAGTGAAATTGACTTTGCTACAGTGAATTGCTACAGTAAAAATTGGCTTTGCTACAGTAACTTTGCTACAGTGGTATATTTTATGGATGATTTAAGACTATATTTTGACAAAGGTACGATTCACGAAACGTAAAGTACAAGTTTTCTCAGCGTACGAAAGGGCGTTCGAAAAACCGGAACCGGGACATAAGTCGAGTGACAACGTACGACTTATCGGAACAAAAATTTCAAGTCAACTATGCACTTGAATTTAATATAATATATAATTAATTAATTTAAATTATATATATTATATTTATATTTATTTTATATTATGTCGACAAGCTAGGAGCCAAAACAATGTGAGCTGTCCCTGGTCCTCATGCGAGTCGCATGGCCAGAAGGCCATTTCCATGCGAGTCGCATGACTCCAGATTTCAGGCCAGGTTCTATAAATTGCAACATTTTCTGCCGAGTAAAGAAAGAAAAAAAAAACATACACAAATATACATATTACTCCGTATTTATTTTAATTATTTATTATTATTATTATTATTATTAATAATATTATTATTAATCTTATTATTTTTATTATTAGTATTATTATTTTTGCGATACAAAAATAATAATGTACATAAAATATTACGACGGAGTGCTGTCCAAGTAATTTTCAAAACGAGTTTCCGAGCGAGCTAGAGCTAAGGAAAATATGGGTTATTGCCAAGGAAATTATGGGTAATGTTCGGGGGTATTTTTGGGAATCAAACCTCGTGTGTATCATCTCCGATGCGTCTACGTGCTTTCCTGCAATATTGTATATCAATATTAAACAGTGAGTTTCATTGATTCCTTTTTAATTGCTTTTGCAATATATATTTTTGGGCTGAGAATACATGCACTTTATTTTAAACGCCATGGATACAAGTACATACTAAATTCTACACTGAGTTTGAACCAAAAATCCCTTAGCTTTGGTAACTGTTAACTGCCAGTTATAAGAACTGGTGGGCGCGAGTAGTAGTATATGGATCCATAGGGCTTGATATCCCCGTCCGAGCTAGAGCGCTAGCCTTTTAACGGACGTATGCTAATTGAGAAGCGTACACGTTGGTTTGCGTGTATTATTAAGATGATTATACAAAGGGTACAAATAATATAAGCATTAAAGTTTAGTTACCAGGGTGCTCAATTTTGTAGAACCGATTGATAAACGTTTCGGATGAAACAACTGAAATCTTGTGATCCACCTTTTATGTAAAACCTATTGATAACGTTTTAAATAAAACAACTGAACTTTTGTAATCCACATTGTTATACGGATTATGTGTAATATTAAAACTATGAACTCACCAACCTTTGTGTTGACACTTGAAGCATGTTTATTCTCAGGATTCTAGAAGTCTTCCGCTGTTTGCTTATACGTGATACAAGATATGTGCTTGGAGTCATACATGCTATATACAAGAAACTTGCATTCACCAAACCATTACCATGTATCTTATTTTGACTGTATTGTCAACAGATGTATTATTGTAAACCATTAAATGGTGATTGTCTATACGTAGAAATCATCAGATGTTAAAAACCTGGAATTTATATATTCATTTATGAAATACCTTTTCAAACGAATACAATGTTACAAAATGTATCACATAGAGGTCAAATACCTCGCAATGAAATCAATGAATGACGTGTTCGTCCATATGGATTTGGAGCGATCGTCACAGTAAACAACGAGAGGGGTAAGCATAAAGCTTAGTGAATGCAATAATTATACACATACATATATAATATACCTAATTGCAAACACTTACTCACATACCGCATACATGCTAGCAACACAAATAGCTTATCATCACAATACAAAGCTATAAACCTCCAATACCACAAGCTAGCACAACAATAGCATATATATAACACAAACAATATAGTATGCTATACTACAACACAATAACCATGGTTAACCAATCGTACAAGGGATGGTACTCGAATTTCCCATTGGTGTTCATAACATCCATTAGTGTACTTAGCACCTCGTATCACTAACCCCCGGGTGGCATCTTAACACCTCGATACTTCACCCTCGGGTGGCGTCTTAACACCTCGACACTTCACCCTTTAACATGGAGTGGCGTCTTAACACCTCGACACTTCACTCCTAGGTGGCATCTTAACACCTCGATGCTTCACCTCGAGTGGAATCTTAACACCTCGATGCTTCACTCGTCACGTGAAACGTGGTGTCTTTACACCTCGACACTTCACATCTCATGCTACCACAAATAAATATATTATATACCTACGCATATAATTATTCCACTCACCTCGTGAACTCGAGCATTACAAACCATGCACGAAATCTTCACCACACGCAACCGACAAGATTTTACCTATAATACGCATATAGGTATACACATAATCAACATACAACCCCATTTGGACTCTCGACCCGCCCAAATGAACAACAAGTGCAAAATATACCCTTTTGCACTTTTAACGCTACCCGAAGGTCCAAAACTAGCGAGACTAGTTCCCGCGTTCTCGAAATACCCAATTATGTCAACTTTAACCTTTAAACGCATACTAGCTCGTATTTTACACAAAACCCATTCCATGGTTGACCAAGTTTGACTTTATTGCTAAAACACCAAATTTTAACCTAAAATCACTTCTCGCGAGTAATTACATGAAAAGCATCATTTAACACTCAACAAAAGTGTTTAACATCCAATTAATCCAAATTAGTGTCATCCTCAATTTTGACCCAATTCAAATTGCTCATTTTGACCAAAGTCATAAAACGCCCCAAAATCACTAACGACTAGTGATTATATTTCCAAGACAACCACTAACACTTAAATCAAGTATTTACCTACTTGATTTACCAAAACTTGATTTAAAACTTAATTTGACAACGAATCGAGCTTACTTGTCCCGAAATGCCCATTTGACCCGTTTTGACCTAAATTAGGGTTTACACCCAAAAACCGAGTCAACACGGATGTTCTAACGTTTAACCAACATACGCAAGACCCAAACTCATAATTTCATCACTCGAAACCCACTTTGACACTTAAACCCTAATTTTGACCCATTTCAAAATTAGTCAACTCGAATACACCCAAAAGGGTTCCAACGCTTCCAAAATCACTAAACTAAGTGATTACACCCAAAACCAAAGCCTAATCATGGTCAAAACGTCAATCAACCCAAAACCCGCCATGTATCAAAAATAACTAGTTTCCATAAACCCACTTCATCATCTAAATGGGTTTTACAATTAAAAAGCTAAAAACCCTAACTTGAATACCAAATCATAAAGATGAATTTCGGAGTTAGAACTTACCATCACTATCACAACGTAGCCGTGAACGAGGAGAACAACATTAACTCTTGAGACCCGACCCGAATCACTCTTCTTCATCCCCGATTCGAGCTTTCTCTCTCTAAACCCTTTACTCTCTCTCTAGGGTTTGGGGTGTGAGTGGGAGGGAAGAAATGAGAAGGAAATGAGGTTTAGATAAGATTGGGATCATTTTTATGGCCAAAGACCCGTCCATATGTGAAATACCAACTTTGCCCCTCATTTAACTCATTAAAAGGCTGAAAAGTACCAGAACGTGCCTATTGTCGAGCCGCGGAGCAGGTTTGTCGCGCCGTGGCCCAAAGGGTGGTTTTAGATCACTTTTTTTAAGCTTTCTGACCCTCAAAATAGGCATTTGTCGCGCCGTGGCCATTCTGGTCGCGCCGCGGCATTTGCCTGTTTCATCTGAACTTCAGCAAACTTGTTTTGGCCATAACTTTTTGACCGTAACTCCGTTTTCGATGAATCAAATATCGTTGGAAACGTAATGAGATTTCCTATCCAATGGTAAGGTTTTAGAACATCAAATCTAACTTTATTTGGGATCCAAATATACGCTTACATGCCTCGTATTTCGAATGTCGTTCGAAATAACACGTAACTGAAAACGGGTGTTACAACTCTCCCCCACTTAAATTGGATCACGTCCTCGTGATCCGCACCAACACTAGAAGATAAGAAATTCTCCCTCGAACATTTTCGCTTCCAACGCGAAGTCACACATGTAGTAATCACGCACCCGAATTCTCGCTTCGTGCACTGACTCAACATTTAACAACAATATCGGGTAATCAACCCTCGAGTCAAAACAACTGCAACCGTTTGCTCCTACGCCGAGTATCCTCGTACCATACACTTCACAATCGTCATAAAAGTAGAGCATTTCACCGATAACCATCGTCATCACGCCTCACGATCCTACGAAACACAACCAAGCCCGACATCCATAACATCTACCGTGAATTTTAAGATCTCACCACACGCTAATAATCACTAGCGTGCACTACCGCAACATGCGATATTTCATACACTCAATGTCCATAATTTCCATTTAGGAAAATACGAACAACACCACATATCCCTTCAAGTTTTCTCGGCTACAACACGTAATAAGCTATATCCATAACTATATCACCCAAAGCGATCTACTAAATCCACCACGTCGTGAACCATGTCTTGCATTAATCCCAATCGAGAAGGATTCATGCTTCCTTGAAACTCCGTGCTCCATCGGTTCATAAACGTACTAGTCAACCGGTCATTCATGAACACTCTCTGGACCGAGTACCAAATTCCTCCGGCTCCACAACTGGGTCATTCCTTCAACGAATAAATTTCGGTAACCCCAAAATAATCACTTAGGAGCACCACTTTCCCACCAATCGATCCACGCATGACCATCCGTCACTGGATTAATCCAGGACGACAATAATACACCACGATTTAGACAAAATATCAACACTCGACACAAGGTTTCTCCCTTAAACCCTACAACACAACCATACACAATGGCTTCCTAGTACTATCATGGAAACTATTCGTGTACTAGAATCCCGTCAGTAGCGAATTATCAACATAACAATTCGCAATTCACCACACGACCCACAAAATATTCACCAACGCCGGGTGAATCCTCCTACATAGACCGTCCATTGAGGATGGCTTCGACATTTCGATACAACCAACAGGTCACATCACTAGGGAACACACTCTCGTAAATAAACAACAACCGCGTGTCTCGACGTGAGACAATGAGAACTGGCACTCCCCGCCTCATAACCATCCACAAAGTGGAATAATCCACCGAAAATCCTCACGATCACGTTTCCCGACAGGGAAAATACAGTATTCACCACCATCTCGAACTCGTACTCACTCGACAGTACTATTTGAGTTTCACACCAACCCAAATTTATATCACGAGAGCACCTGCAATAACAGTTACTTTCTCTCACTTCCGTGATATCAAACTTCACACTTGGTCTCATACCGCACTTGGTACTGCACGACCACCTTATACAAGAAGACTTACGCTTCACTTGATCTAACACCACCGGATATTCCTCGGGCGGCAGTAAAAACTCCCCCACTTAGGATTTATCTCTCCATTCTCACCGCCAAGATGATAACATCCCGCGGAATTGTAATTTCACGTCATACCTGACCATTCTCACCGTTGGTCATAAACATCAAATCACCGCAAATTCACTTTAGGCTCTTAGAGCCGACATGTACTATCACTTGAGATGTCGTACACACGACGACATCGCACCGTCATACCACAAATCATAATTTACAGCTCTTCATCGTTCGCAAAGCGAACTCCACCAAAGTCCCACACACGCCTCTATGACTAGGCATATGCCACTCCGCTTAATCAGTCGTGCATCACAGTCGAGATCACCCGACCTTCTACGCAACGAACCATTATCAACAATTGCTCACTCTCATGGGGAAGAGTGACTAATCCGACACAATAATTGCATCGACCGCAATATCAACGCTTCATCATAACCTTCGACCTAATCGACCATTAAGCCCATCACCGGCTCACCGGTCATCCTTACTCGTCCATCACATAAAAGCAACAAGATTTGCTCATCTGCCACTTCATAAGAAGTATTTACTGCAATGCTCCTAAACTTCGACTTTTGCAACCGTCGAATTACTATCACCCGTCGATCACTATTTAAAATCTTCGATGCTTCCAAAGGGTATCTCACAAGCACCCTAAGCACAAAGTGATCACACCATCATCGAAGTTGAACATTACACTAGCAGGTATAAGAAGGCACCTGACGCCGTGTCATGCAGACTCCCACCACAATCAACCGAATTTTAGAAACCCGATCTTTAGGTTCCATACACCCGATGTCACCCATCTCTCAATAATAATGACCCGCAGTCATACCTACCCGGCAAACCTTACGGTTTATCGTCTTATCGAAAATTCCTAGCGATCACACGCTACCCGCAATAGTCCACAAGGCCAAACGATATAGCCTCACGAAACCCTTCATCTAACACTAAAGAGATGCTCGGGAACACCAAGTCTTACACCCTTCTACATCTCGATAACACCACTACTACAAGGGATATTCCGTTAGGAATGTTACCCTACAATCCATAACGCACTAACGCAATCACCATCATACGGGTCCCACTCCCATGAGTTTAACGACCCAACGACTCCACGATTCGCCAATTCCAAGGCGAATCACAACAAGAATCCCAACACGATTCTCTAACCACACACTCTACCGAGTGTAACTCAAAACTACAATCATTAGACTTATTGCATTCCATTACGGAATTCAAGTCTTCGCCGCACACACACACACACGTAAATCGGTCATCCTAGTTACGATAGGTAACTAAAACCAATAACATTCTCAACAGTACACCCACTACTTAGGGTGACTAAGCACGCGCCAAACTCGTGAGTTGCTCACTCACCTTAGCTAACCGAATCCAGCGTAACACTTCTCGACTCGTAAAGAACTCGACGTGACAACAAGCACATCACTCGAGACCACTATATCCTAGGAACCAATAAAAGATTCCTAACACGTCCCGTTCTACCCCAACCATGCCGCGTTTACTCCGTTCGGTACTTGTCATGTCATGCTTGGTGTCAAAATACACTTTCGTAATAATGGTGATCGGTCACTATTACAAATGCGTACCTTACCATTTTCACATGGTCATGCAAGGTACTTTCCCGGACTGACGCAACATTCACATAAAATAACACGCGATAACTCCTAGTACCCGAATGACCTAAGTCCTTACCGTGAACTTGATCACTCAAACAGCCAAACATGCGAATCTCTCCAATAGATTCGTCCCTAGGACACCGCACCAAAAGACACCTGTATATATACACCAATGTACAATAATAATAAACGTACACAAGTATACCACAACAACAAGTCAACCTACAACCTAGGTGACTATCACTAAAACAACATCCAAGTTTGCCTACTTACATTAGGCACTAGCGATCTAAGGCACTAATTTACACGTGAAATAGGGCCCCACATAATCCCACATTGGACAAGCACTAGTCCTAGTTAGTCACCTACTCTAAGGCACTAACAAATCTCAATCCGACCCGTACTCCTACAAGTCTCGCAAATAACGCACCACTGTCAATAAGTCTAAGACTAGGCACCTATTCCAAGGTCACCTAATTCCCTTAGACTATGCTCTGATACCACTTGTAACAACCCAAATCCATTTAACCAAAAACAGAGTACATTTTTTTTTATTTAGTTAGGTCCCATTAATATAATACATTTTCAACTCTGTTTTAATCGAAACATAACATCATAAGGATACGTTTAACAATTTATCATGACCCTTGGCACACAAATTACACTTTACAAAATCATTTGTAATAATGACCCGATCACAAGAAATACGGGTTAAGACTCAATAACCCAACCCAATACCAAGAGCATAATCTCGGGGACTACCAAATCCCCCATCCGCGTCCAAATATCCAAAAGCTACCCCGTCGAGCCCAAGCGCTCCTAAGCATCTAGTCTACAACTAGCTAGCTTCATAATCACAATACCTGTAAAAAGGTAAACAACGAGAGGGGTAAGCATGAAGCTTAGTGAATGCAATAATTATACACATACATATATAATATACCTAATTGCAAACACTTACTCACATACCGCATACATGCTAGCAACACAAATAGCTTATCATCACAATACAAAGCTATAAACCTCCAATACCACAAGCTAGCACAACAATAGCATATATATAACACGAACAATATAGTATGCTACACTACAACACAATAACCATGGTTAACCAATCGTACAAGGGATGGTACTCGAATTTCCCATTGGTGTTCATAACATCCATTAGTGTACTTAGCACCTCGTATCACTAACCCCCGGGTGGCATCTTAACACCTCGATACTTCACCCTCGGGTGGCGTCTTAACACCTCGACACTTCACCCTTTAACATGGAGTGGCGTCTTAACACCTCGACACTTCACTCCTAGGTGGCATCTTAACACCTCGATGCTTCACCTCGAGTGGCATCTTAACACCTCGATGCTTCACTCGTCACGTGAAACGTGGTGTCTTAACACCTCGACACTTCACATCTCACGCTACCACAAATAAATATATTATATACCTACGCATATAATTATTCCACTCACCTCGTGAACTCGAGCATTACAAACCATGCACGAAATCTTCACCACACGCAACCGAGCAAGATTTTACCTATAATACGCATATAGGTATACACATAATCAACATACAACCCGATTTGGACTCTCGACCCGCCCAAATGAACAACAAGTGCAAAATATACCCTTTTGCACTTTTAACGCTACCCGAAGGTCCAAAACTAGCGAGACTAGTTCCCGCGTTCTCGAAATACCCAATTATGTCAACTTTAACCTTTAAACGCATACTAGCTCGTATTTTACACAAAACCCATTCCATGGTTGACCAAGTTTGACTTTATTGCTAAAACACCAAATTTTAACCTAAAATCACTTCTCGCGAGTAATTACATGAAAAGCATCATTTAACACTCAACAAAAGTGTTTAATATCCAATTAATCCAAATTAGTGTCATCCTCAATTTTGACCCAATTCAAATTGCTCATTTTGACCAAAGTCATAAAACGCCCCAAAATCACTAACGACTAGTGATTATATTTCCAAGACAACCACTAACACTTAAATCAAGTATTTACCTACTTGATTTACCAAAACTTGATTTAAAACTTAATTTGACAACGAATCGAGCTTACTTGTCCCGAAATGCCCATTTGACCCGTTTTGACCTAAATTAGGGTTTACACCCAAAAACCGAGTCAACACGGATGTTCTAACGTTTAACCAACATACGCAAGACCCAAACTCATAATTTCATCACTCGAAACCCACTTTGACACATAAACCCTAATTTTGACCCATTTCAAAATTAGTCAACTCGAATACACCCAAAAGGGTTCCAACGCTTCCAAAATCACTAAACTAAGTGATTACACCCAAAACCAAAGACTAATCATGGTCAAAACGTCAATCAACCCAAAACCCGCCATGTATCAAAAATAACTAGTTTCCATAAACCCACTTCATCATCTAAATGGGTTTTACAATTAAAAAGCTAAAAACCCTAACTTGAATACCAAATCATAAAGATGAATTTCGGAGTTAGAACTTACCATCACTATCACAACGTAGCCGTGAACGAGGAGAACAACATTAACTCTTGAGACCCGACCCGAATCACTCTTCTTCATCCCCGATTCGAGCTTTCTCTCTCTAAACCCTTTACTCTCTCTCTAGGGTTTGGGGTGTGAGTGGGAGGGAAGAAATGAGAAGGAAATGAGGTTTAGATAAGATTGGGATCATTTTTATGGCCAAAGACCCGTCCATATGTGAAATACCAACTTTGCCCCTCATTTAACTCATTAAAAGGCTGAAAAGTACCAGAACGTGCCTATTGTCGAGCCGCGGAGCAGGTTTGTCGCGCCGTGGCCCAAAGGGTGGTTTTAGATCAGTTTTTTTAAGCTTTCTGACCCTCAAAATAGGCATTTGTCGCGCCGTGGCCATTCTGGTCGCGCCGCGGCATTTGCCTGTTTCATCTGAACTTCAGCAAACTTGTTTTGGCCATAACTTTTTGACCGTAACTCCGTTTTCGATGAATCAAATATCGTTGGAAACGTAATGAGATTTCCTATCCAATGGTAAGGTTTTAGAACATCAAATCTAACTTTATTTGGGATCCAAATATACGCTTACATGCCTCGTATTTCGAATGTCATTCGAAATAACACGTAACTGAAAACGGGTGTTACATGAGGGTGTTTCGGATCGATGTCCTAGTCCGTCCCTCGACAAAAATTTTAAAATTTGTCATTTTTAAGCGCGGTTTTAAAAGCAAAGATTTTTGGGTTTTTTAATTTTTTGGCATACTTTAATTCAATAAGATTAAAAATAATGATAATAAAAGTTCTCGTCCCTCCCTCGGGTAAAGCAATTTCGGTTCAAAGACCTAGTCTTCAACTTACGACGAATTTTAAAAATCATATTTTTAACTTAGCGAAATAAAGTAAATTTTTTTTTATAATCACACCAAACTTAAATTAAAAATTCATATTATTAAAATTAAAAATTCACTCCAAACTTATATTATATTTTTGTTTTTATACATACAAACTTATATTAAAAATATTAGTTTTTCAAATATTTACAAACTTAAATATATTGATTTAAAAAAAATTCACAATATTAATTTAATATTTATATATTAATTTTAAAAACATGGTAAAAATAAAATTAAAAATCTTTTTGGCTTTTATCCCACTTTAATCAATCAAATATTATCAAAAATATTCGCCCCTCTTTTCGGTAAAGTAATTTCGGTTCCATGACCTAATTTAACTCATGACGAATTTTTGAAATATTTTTGGTTGATTGATTAAAGATATTTATACCTTAAGAATAAACGTTAAATTTCGCAGTGATGTAATAAATTTTTATATGATATCAATAATTTCGGTCGCAAGACCTAATTTTATCGAATACCAATTTAATACTTTATAGCGAACAAATTAGCGTTTATTATCAAAAGGTTAAAAATAAAAATAAAAATAAAAATGAAAACTGTACAAACTTACCTGTGAAATATATTTCTTAGTGATATGCTCTAGCCCATTCATAAGATAGTCGGACTAATTGATTTTCCATAGCTACATAGGCGTAACCTCGAACATTTAACGTTTTTTCTTCTAAACATATGAACGGTCCGTCTCTGCATAAAGTAACAAATTCGGTGTTTGAATAGGTTTGATTATTTGAACATTTACCTTCGTATGACCATTTTCCGCATTTGTGACATCTTTCAAGGTGTCGTGCTCTTCTTTTTGCTGCGGATTTTGATTTTTCTTTACCAAATTGTAACTTATTATTTTCGCATCTGGATTCTTTTCTTACTCCGTCCAATTTACCTCTGATTAATGATACTATTTCACTTGGAAGGGTGTCATTATTACGTTTAGTGATCAAAGCGTGTAGCATTAGACCATGGTTTAATTCACAGGAAGTCTTCATTTCGTAAAACCTAAAAAAAAAAAAAAAATTTAGAATGGGGGGAGAAGACTAGTTCTTTAGGGTCTGCTAGGGAAAGACCATTCGGGTTCCATTTTCGAGAACTACACGAAAATAGAAAATCTAACTCTAACAGAAATACATATTATCCTTTAAAGACTTGATTCTCCCCACACTTAGTTAGCTGTGGTATCGAAATTGTGATTAACTTCATTGTCAACTTCCATCGGACTATCTATGTAATGTTTAACTCTGTGACCATTAACTTTAAATTCAATTCCATTTGAATTTATTAATTCTACAGTTCCGTATGGGAAAACTCTTTTAACTATGAATGGTCCAGACCATCTTGATTTCAATTTTCCAGGAAATAGCTTGAATCGTGAATTGAAAAGAAGAACTCTGTCTCCTTCTTTAAATTCTTTTGAACTTCTGATTCTTTTATCATACCATTTCTTCGTTCTTTCTTTATAGATTAACGAATTTCCGTATGCTTCATGTCTTAATTCTTCTAATTCGTTTAGTTGACTTAATCGTAGACGTCCGGCTTCATGTAAATCAAGATTACATGTCTTCAAAGCCCAAAATGCTTTGTGTTCAATTTCTACTAGAAGATGACATGCTTTTCCGTAAACGAGTTTAAAAGGTGTGGTTCCAATTGGAGTTTTGTAGGCTGTTCTAAAAGCCCAGAGTGTATCCTCCAATTTAATGGACCATTCCATCGGATTTGATCCTACGGTTTTCTCTAGAATATGTTTTAAAGCTCGGTTGGTATTTTCAACTTGTCAACTTGTTTATGGATGATAAGCAGTGGAGATTTTATGAGTTACTCCATATCTTTTAAGAACTTTCTCAAGTTGATTATTACAGAAATGAGTACCCCGATCACTTATTAAAGCTTTCGGTGTTCCAAACCTTGCAAAAAGACGTTTTAAAAAGTTGACTACAACTCGTGCATCGTTAGTTGGGAGAGCTTGTGCTTTCGCCCATTTAGATACATAATCAATGGCTACAAGAATATAGAGATTATTATGAGATTTTGGAAATGGACCCATAAAGTCAATACCCCAAATGTCAAATACTTCACATACTTGAATGACATTTTGTGGCATTTCATCACGTTGACTTATTTTTTCTGCCCTTTGACAAGCATCACAGGATTTGCAAAGAAGGTGTGCGTCTTTGTAAATTGTAGGCCAATAGAATCTAGCATCGTAAACTTTTCTTGCTGTTAGTTGAGGCCTATAATGCCCTCCTGTTGGTCCTGTGTGACAATGATTTAAGATTTTACAAGCTTCCTCCCCGAATACACATCGGCGTATTATTCCATCGGGACAACTTTTAAACAAATGTGGATCTTCCCATAAATAGTGTTTTATATCACTAAAGAATTTCTTTCGTTTTTGGTACGACAATCCTTTTTCAAGGAATCCACATACTAAATAGTTTGCATAGTCTGCAAACCATGGAATTTCATTATAATCTATCTTCAATAGATATTCATCAGGAAAGTTTTCTTGTATGGTCGATTCATTTAGAACTTCTAATTCAGGATTTTCAAGACGAGAAAGATGATCAGCGGCGAGATTTTCTGCTCCTCTTTTATCTCGGATTTCAATATCGAACTCTTGTAAGAGTAATATCCAATGGATTAATCTTGGTTTAGCATCTTGTTTCAAAAATAGGTATCTAAGAGCAGAATGGTCGGTATAGACTACCGTTTTAGCTAGAACGAGATATGATCGAAATTTGTCAAAAGCAAAGACAATAGCAAGGAGTTCTTTTTCAGTAGTTGTGTAATTTGTTTATGCTCCTTGTAACGTCTTACTAGCATAATAAATAGGTTGAAATCGTTTTTCAATCCTTTGTCCTAAAACGGCTCCCATTGCAAAATCACTTGCATCGCACATTAGTTTAAATGGTAGATTCCAATTTGGAGTTATCATAATCGGCGCATTAGTGAGTTTTTCTTTAAGAATATTAAAAGATTTAATGCATTCATCTGAAAAGATAAATGGAGCATCATTTTCTAGGAGTTTATTCATAGGAGTGGCAATTTTGGAGAAATCTTTTATGAAACGTCGGTAAAAATCGGCATGCCCTAGAAAGCTCCTAACTCCTCTAACATTGGTGGGATGTAGAAGTTTAGCAATTACATCTACTTTAGGTCTATCCACTTCAATTCCTTCCTTTGAAATTTTATGACCAAGAACGATGCCTTCTTTAACCATGAAATGGCATTTCTCCCAATTAAGAACTAGATTTGATTGTTCGCATCTAATAAGCATTCATTCAAGATTAACTAGACATGATTCAAATGTATCACCGAAGACTGAAAAGTCATCCATGAAAACTTCCATGCATTCTTCTATCATGTCGTGAAAAATTGCCATCATGCACCTTTGAAAGGTTGCAGGGGCGTTGCAAAGTCCAAATGGCATGCGTTTGTAAGCAAAAGTACCATAAGGGCACGTGAATGTGGTTTTCTCTTGGTCTTTGGGTGCTATTGGAATTTGAAAGTATCTGGAAAAACCATCAAGAAAACAATAGTAACTGTTTCCGGCTAATCTTTCCAACATTTGATCAATGAAAGGTAAGGGAAAGTGATCTTTTCTGGTGGCGTCATTTAATTTTCTATAATCAATACATACACGCCATCCTGTTACAGTCATAGTAGGAATAAGCTCATTTTTCTCATTTGTAATGACAGTCATGCCACCCTTCTTAGGCACACATTGAACTGGGCTTACCCATGGACTATCAGAAATTGGATAAATTAAACCTGCATCTAGTAGTTTAATGATTTCTTTCTTAACAACATCTTGCATATTCAGATTTAGTCTTCGTTGGCGTTGCACATACGTTTTATGACCTTCTTCCATAAGGATTTTATGTGTGCAATACGAAGGACTTATTCCTTTAATATCATGAATCTTCCATGCAATGGCTGGTTTATGAGCTTTTAACACAGAAATAAGTTGAGATTTTTCATTTTCAGTAAGAGAAGACGATATTATTACAGGTAATTCAGATTCACCATGTAAATAAGCGTATTCCAAATGGTTTGAAAGTGGCTTTAACTCTAATTTCGGTGGTTCTTCTATCGATGATTTGTATCGATATCTGTCTTCTTCTTTTAGCATTTGAATTTCTTCTGTTGTTGGTTCATATCCATTAGCCATAAGTGTAGCTAACATTTCAGTTTCATCAATTGGTTCAGTTCCTTCTCCTAAAGAACATTCTCCCGTTCCTTGTAATTCTGGAAATTCTTCTAACAATTCTGCATGTGATTCTATAGTTTGAATATAGTAACATGTATCATCTGCAGATTGAGGTTGTTGCATTACTCTATCAACTGAAAAGGTAACACTCTCTTCCTCTATACTTAGGGTCAGTTTCTTACCAAACACGTCTATCATTGCTTTAGCCGTGTTTAAGAATGGTCTTCCTAATATGAGAGGAACTTGAGAATCTTCTTCCATGTCCAGAACAACAAAATCTACTGGAAATACTAAAGTACCAACTTTAACTAGCATGTTCTCCATTATCCCTCTAGGATATTTTACTGATCTATCGGCTAGTTGTATGCTTATTCGTGTTGGTTTCAATTCTCCAAGGTCTAGTTTAGTGTATAGTGAATACGACATTAAATTTATACTAGCACCTAAGTCTGCCAATGCTTCTATTGAACTAAGACTACCCAGAAAACATGGAATTGTGAAACTTCCTGGATCAGATAGTTTTTCTGGTATCTTAGTCAACAGTACTGCTAAACAATTAGCATTCATAGTAACAGCCGAGAGTTCTTCCATTTTCTTTCTATTTGTGATCAGATCTTTCAGAAATTTAGCATATCTAGGAATTCCTGAAATCACATTAATGAAAGGAAGATTTACATTTATGTGTTTAAACATATCCAAGAATTTGGATTGCTCGGCTTCAAGTCTCTCTTTTCTCATTTTACTCGGGTAAGGAAGTGGTGGTTGGTATGGTTTAACATAAGGTTTAGCTTTAACTATGTTATTTTCATTAACCTTTTCAACTACCGGTTCTTTTTCCTTATCTTGTTCAGGTTGTGGTTCTTGTGGAGTAGGAATAACTTTCTCAGAAATTACAGGTATTTCAGGTGGTTTAAGTGTAATACCACTTCTTGTGGTAATAGCTTTAGCTGTTTCATTCCGGGGGTTAGCATTTGTATCACTAGGTAGACTTCCCGGTTTTCTTTCACCTATCAACCTTGCTAGGTTACTTACTTCTTGTTCCAAATTTTGAATAGAAGCTTGTTGATTTCTAAATGCTTGAGCATTTTGTTCATTGGTTTTTTTCTGAGATGTGAAAAACTGTGTTTGAGATTCAACTAGCTTCGTCATCATATCTTCTAAATTTGGCTTTTTATCATCGGTTTGTGGTGGTTTGTTTTGAAAATTAGGTCTTTGCTGGTTGTAAGTATTGTTGAATACTTGTTGATTGTCAGGACCTTGTTTGTTGTTTTATGGAACATTGCGATTATAATTCTGGTTTTGATTGTAAATCGGTCTTGGCGGTTGATAATTATTCTGATAATTATTTCCAGGCCTTTGGTTTAGATATGAAATATTCTCTCTTTGTTCCATTGTTAGTTCAATACTGAGACAATCTTTTGTCAAATGTGGTCCTCCACACTGCTCACAACTAATTCGTATTGAGTGAATATCTTTAGTCATCTTTTCCATTCGTCTCTCGACAGCATCTATCTTTGCAGAAATGGAATCTAAGTCATGGCTAGAATCGGCTCTAGCTGCTTTAGATGATCTAACGATATCTTTTTCTTGGTGCCACTCATGTGAGTGGGAAGCAGTGTTATCAATAATTTTGTAAGCATCAGTTTCTGTTTTCTTCATAATGGAACCACCAGCTGCTATGTCTATGTCTTTCCTTGTAGTGATGTCGCATCCTTGGTAGAATATTTGTACTATTTGACAAGTGTTTAAACCATGTTGCGGACATCCTCTTAATAACTTACCAAATCTTGTCCATGCCTCATATAGAGTTTCATTTGGCTTCTGTGTGAATGTAACAATTTCTCCTTGAAGTCTTACGGCTTTAGATGCCGGAAAGAATTGTTTAAGAAAATTTTCAACTAAAACGTCCCATGTATCAATCGCCCCTTCAGGTAACGATTCCAACCAATCTTTGGCTTCTCCTTTTAAAGTCCAGGGAAATAACATGAGATATATCTGTTCATCTTCAACTTCTCTTGTTTTAAATAGAGTGCAGATCCTATTAAAGGTACGAAGATGTTCATTTGGATCATCCTTCGGTGCACCACTAAATTGGCATTGATTAGTCACCATGTGTAGGATTTGTCCTTTGATTTCATAATCTGGCGCATTAATGTCTGGATGAGTAATTGTGTGACCTTGGCCAGTGCGTTTAGCTCTCATTCGATCTTCCATACTTAAAGGTTCCAGATTTTCCATAATTGAATTTGTTGAATCTGAATCACTAGAGGATTCTGATTTAATGGTTGGTTCCTCAACAATCTCTGTTTGAATGATTGGTGGTTCTGGAGAAAAGATTAGTGGTTCAGGATCTATGAATCGTCCCTGAATATTCTCCGAATTCTCAATTGTGAGGTCGGGTTCAAAAAATGGATTATCGGAAATTTGAATTGGAGTACTTGGTTGACTGGATGACGATTCTAAAGAAAAATCAACGGCGACAATATTTGCTAGATGTCATGATCGAGTTACAGGTGGTGAACGTACAAAAGGTGGTGAACGTTTTGCTCGGTGCATTCACTGAATATCCTATTAGTTTTTAAAAAGAAAGAAAAATTATATAAGTTATCCAATTAATAGACTTTTCTGATTTTGCCCACATTTCGAATAGCCAAAAGATGCAGTAGAGGGGCAGGATTCGTTTGGTCTCAATATAATTGAGTACTGTTGCGCGCACTTTTCCTTTGCACCATGGCGGCTCCGCGTAAGGTCATGGTTGCAAGATTCTTTGTGCGTCGCTCAACACTTCGCATGTGTTGCGCGCACTTTTTCTTTGCACCATGGCAGCTCCGCGTAAGGCCATGGTTGCAAGATTTTTTGTGCGGTTCGCCACACTTCGCATGTGTTGCACGCACTTTTCCTTTGCACCATGGAGGCTCCGCGTAAGGTAATGGTTGCAAGATTCTTTGTGCGTCGCGCAACACTTTGCATGTGTTGTGTGCACTTTTTCTTTGCACCATGGCGGCTTCACGTAAGGCCATGGTTGCAGTCTGTGAGCTTTGAACGGTTTTTGCACGATCCTATGTGCATTTCCTTTACCTTACAATGATAAATCATGGCATTCGAATTCCTTTTAGATTACACGTTTATCGCTCCTAAAGGTGGTGTCAACTTAATGTTGGATTTCAACACCACAGAATATTGATGTTATGCGAGGTGTATATGAAATAGCTTATATTTTACAATGAAATACTATTAAATACGATACAATTTTACACAAGATATTTATTTATTTATAGAATGGATATACCTAAACCTTGCTACAACACTTATAGGCAGTGTACCTAATCGTACAGTAGTGTAGTTTTTAGTAAGTCCGGTTCGTTCCACAGGGAATCTTTTAAACAAGCTTAACGCTATATTAGTTTTAATTTATAAAAATACAAATATATATATAAGTAATATTATTATTATAAAGGGGGGTTTTTACCGTTTAATGACCGGTTTATCGATTTTTAAAACTTTAGTCGCAGTTAAAACCTAATGTAAAATATTAAAAATAAATACAACTTAATTTAAAGCATAAAGTAAATAACGATAATGAAATTGCGATAAATAAAAGTGTGATGAAATAAACTTGCGATAATTAAAGAGTACGATAATTAAAAGTGCAATTAAATACAATGACAATAAATAAAAATGTGATAATTAGAAGTGCAATTAAATATGAAAATAAAGGAATTATGCTTATTTAAACTTCCGTAATCATGATGTTTGACGTGTTGATTTTTAGTTTTATGCCCATGGGTAAATTGTCCTTTGTCCTGGATTATTTAATATGTCCGTCTGGTTTTTGTTCATAACAGTCCATCAGTCATAAATATAAAGTGCGAGTGTCCTCGTCAAATTATCCTTATACCCGAAGTCAAATATTCCAACTAATTGGGGACTTAAACTGTAACAAGGTCTTAATACTTTGTTTAATAATTACACCAGGATATCGACTGCGTGTAACCCAAGGTTTTAATACTTTGTTATTAATTATGCCAAGTGTCCTTGTACATAATTTCACCCCTGTTTTAATAATTCCATAGACTATTAATCCATTCCCGTGTCCGGTTAAATGAACGATTATTCGTACATATAAATATCCCGCCCATCGTGTCCGATTGAGTGTATATGGTTATTTATAGGTACGTCCAATTGTAAATCTTTATATTAAAATTAACAAACTATCATTTAGTTAAACAAATATAAAGCCCATTAATAGCCCATAGTCTAATTTCCACAAGTGTCGTTCTTTTGTCCAAACCCTAATTATGGTACAAAGCCCAATTACCCAATTTTAGTATTTAGCCCAACATCATGATTACTTCGTTTTAAATAAGCATAATAATAACTTAGCTACGATCCGTTAATGTAAAAAGGTTGAACATAACTTACAATGATTAAAAATAGCATAGTGTTACACGGACAGAATTTCGACTTACACCCTTACAACATTCGCTAACATACCCTTATTATTAGGATTTAAAATTAAAATTAAAATTAAAATATAAATATATATATATATATATATATATAAGTTTACATATGAGTGAAGAGAAAAAGATGTGTAAAAATCGGCCGAATGCTCGGCCTTTTATAGGCCCACGTTTACTGTTTGACCTCCGCGAGTGCGGTGGTTGTTGCCTTTATAAGCTCCGCGAGTGCGGAGCTGTGGATTCCAGCTCACACAAGCTTGGCTCCTAGCTTGCCAACGGTTTTATAATATAATATAATATATATATTAATTTTAAGAATTAATTATATATTATATTATATTCATGTGCATAGTTGACTTGTAATTTTTAGTCCGTTGCGTCGAGCGTTGAGAGTTGACTCTGGTCCCAGTTCTGAATTTTCAAACGTCCTTGCGTATAATTTAATATCTTGTACTTTGCGTTTTACGGCTTGTACTCTTGTAATTTTGAGACGTTTCTCATCAATAATTGGAACCACTTTGATTGTACTTTGTACTTTTGAGCTTTTTGGTCGTTTGCGTCTTCAATTCGTCGAATCTGCCTTTTGTCTTCACCTTTTAATATTTAGACGAATATTCCTTGTAAATAGGACAACTGCAACTAAAAGCTTGTCTTTCTTGAGGGATAATGCTATGAAATATATGTTCGTTTTTTAGCATTATCAAATACTTTCGTAGTATTGAAATGGGGGCTAGCATGGTACTACGTTATCAATTGGAAAGACGTGTTCAAGTTTCATGTGCAGCCATATAACCTATAGTTGGTGGGCCCGTTTGCACAATATGCGTTCTCGGAATATCTCCCAAAATTATGCCTCTGGACAGTGTAGTGACCCGAACTTTTCCATGTTTATATATATTAAATGAAATTGATATTTACATGATTAAGTGTTTCCAACATGTTAAGCAATCAAACTTATTAAGACTTGATTAATTGGAATAGGTTTCATATAGACAAATGACCACCAAGTTGACCGGTGATTCACGAACGTTAAAACTTGTAAAAACTATACGATGGCATATATATGGTTATATATATAGTTAACATGATTTTATTATAAGTATGTATCTCATTAGGTATTTTAACAATGAGTTATATACATAAAAATGAGACTATTAAATTAAGAAACTCGAAAACGATATATATAAAATTATCGTTATAACAACGTCTTACTAGGTACATATGAATCATATTAAGATATTGATACACTTGGTTAATTATGTTAAATGATAAGTAAATATATTATTAAGTGTATTAACAATGAAATACATATGTAAAAATAAGACTACTAACTTAATGATTTCGAAACGAGACATATATGTAACGATTATCGTTGTAACGACATTTAACTGTATATATATCATACTAAGATATATTATATATCATAATATCATGATAATATAACAATTTAACATCTCATTTGTTATAATAAATAATGGGTTAACAACATTTAACAAGATCGTTAACCTAAAGGTTTCAAAACAACATTTACATGTAACGACTAACGATGACTTAACGAATCAGTTAAAATGTATATACATGTAGTGTTTTAATATGTATTCATACACTTTTGAAAGACTTCAAGACACTTATCAAAATACTTCTACTTAACAAAAATGCTTACAATTACATCCTCGTTCAGTTTCATCAACAATTCTACTCGTATGCACCCGTATTCGTACTCGTACAATACACAGCTTTTAGATGTATGTAATATTGGTATATACACTCCAATGATCAGCTCTTAGCAGCCCATGTGAGTCACCTAACACATGTGGGAACCATCATTTGGCAACTAGCATGAAATATCTCATAAAATTACAAAAATATGAGTAATCATTCATGACTTATTTACATGAAAACAAAATTACATATCCTTTATATCTAATCCATACACCAACGACCAAAAACACCTACAAACACTTTCATTCTTCAATTTTCTTCATCTAATTGATCTCTCTCAAGTTCTATCTTCAAGTTCTAAGTGTTCTTCATAAATTCCAAAAGTTCTAGTTTCATAAAATCAAGAATACTTCCAAGATTGAAAGTTTACTTCCAAGTTTTCTAAATCCATTCCAAGTAATCATCCAAGATCAAGAAACCTTTGTTACTTACAGTAGGTTATCTTTCTAATACAAGGTAATAATTATATTCAAACTTTAATTCAATTTCTATAACTATAACAATCTTATTTCGAGTGGAAATCTTACTTGAAATTGTTTTCGTGTCATGATTCTGCTTCAAGAACTTTCAAGCCATCCAAGGATCCTTTGAAGCTAGATATATTTTTCTTATTTCTAGTAGGTTTATCCAAGGAACTTGAGGTAGTAATGATGTTCATAACATCATTCGATTCATACATATAAAGCTATCTTATTCGAAGGTTTAAACTTGTAATCACTAGAACATAGTTTAGTTAATTCTAAACTTGTTCGCAAATAAAATTTAATCCTTCTAACTTGACTTTTAAAATCAACTAAACACATGTTCTATATCTATATGATATGCTAACTTAATGATTTAAAACCTGGAAACACGAAAAACACCGTAAAACCGGATTTACGCCGTCTTAGTAACACCGCGGGCTGTTTTGGGTTAGTTAATTAAAAACTATGATAAACTTTGATTTAAAAGTTGTTATTCTGGGAAAATAATTTTTATTATGAACATGAAACTATATCCAAAAATTATGGTTAAACTCAAAGTGGAAGTATGTTTTCTAAAATGGTCATCTAGACGTCGTTCTTTCGACTGAAATGACTACCTTTACAAAAACGACTTGTAACTTATTTTCTTGACTATAAACCTATACTTTTTCTATTTAGATTCATAAAATAGAGTTCAATATGAAACCATAGCAATTTGATTCACTCAAAACGGATTTAAAATGAAGAAGTTATGGGTAGAAACAAGATTGGATAATTTTTCTCATTTTAGCTACGTGAAAATTGGTAACAAATCTATTACAACCATAACTTAATCAACTTGTATTGTATATTATGTAATCTTGAGATACCATAGACACGTATACAATGTTTCGACCTATCATGTCGACACATCTATATATATTTCGAAACAGCCATAGACACTCTATATGTGAATGTTGGAGTTAGCTATACAGGGTTGAGGTTGATTCCAAAATATATATAGTTTGAGTTGTGATCAATACTGAGATACGTATACACTGGGTCGTGGATTGATTCAAGATAATATTTATGGATTTATTTCTGTACATCTAGCTGTGGACAACTAGTTGTAGGTTACTAACGAGGACAGCTGACTTAATAAACTTAAAACATCAAAATATATTAAAAGTATTGTAAATATATTTTGAACATACTTTGATATATATGTATATATTGTTATAGGTTCGTGAATCAACCAGTGGCCAAGTCTTACTTCCCGACGAAGTAAAAATCTGTGAAAGTGAGTTATAGTCCCACTTTTAAAATCTAATATTTTTGGGATGAGAATACATGCAGGTTTTATAAATGATTTACAAAATAGACACAAGTATGTGAAACTACATTCTATGGTTGAATTATCGAAATCGAATATGCCCCTTTTTATTAAGTCTGGTAATCTAACAATTAGGGAACAGACACCCTAATTGACGCGAATCCTAAAGATAGATCTATTGGGCCTAACAAACCCCATCCAAAGTACCAGATGCTTTAGTACTTCGAAATTTATATCATATCCGAAGGGTGTCCCGGAATGATAGGGATATTCTTATATATGCATCTTGTTAATGTCGGTTACCAGGTGTTCACCATATGAATGATTTTTATCTCTATGTATGGGATGTGTATTGAAATATGAAATCTTGTGGTCTATTGTTACGATTTGATATATATAAGTTAAACCTATAACTCACCAACATTTTTGTTGACGTTTAAAGCATGTTTATTCTCAGGTGAATACTAAGAGCTACCGCTGTTGCATACTAAAATAAGGACAAGATTTGGAGTCCATGTTTGTATGATATTGTGTAAAAACTGCATTCAAGAAACTGATTTCGATGTAACATATTTGTATTGTAAACCATTATGTAATGGTCGTGTGTAAACAGGATATTTTAGATTATCATTATTTGATAATCTACGTAAAGCTTTTTAAACCTTTATTTATGAAATAAAGGTTATGGTTTGTTTTAAAAATGAATGCAGTCTTTGAAAAACGTCTCATATAGAGGTCAAAACCTCGCAACGAAATCAATTAATATGGAACGTTTTTAATCAATAAGAACGGGACATTTCAGTTGGTATCCGAGCGTTGGTCTTAGAGAACCAGAATTTTGCATTAGTGTGTCTTATCGAGTTTGTTAGGATGCATTAGTGAGTCTGGACTTCGACCGTGTTTACTTGAAAAATGATTGCTTAACAAATTTTGTTGGAAACTATATATTTTTAACATGTGAATATTATGTGATATATTAATCTCTTAACGTGTTTGATATTATGTGATAGATGTCTACCTCTAGAACAAGTCCTATTGACTCACCTAATAATAATGAAGAGTCAAATATAAATTGGAATGATTCGTGGACTGATTCACAAGTTCCCGAAGAGGAACCGGAAGAAGAGTCGGAACCGGAAGAAGAATCGGAACCGGAAGAAGAATCGGAACCGGAAGAAGAAATAGAACCAGTGGGGGAAATAATAAAACGGTTAAGTAGAAGAAAATCCTCAACCAACCGACCAAAGTTAATTATGGTCAATGGTGTTTCCGCCAAGGAAGCAAAGTATTGGGAGGATTACCAATTCTCCGATGAATCGGATCCCGACAAGGATTCCGATGATGTTATAGAAATTACCCCAACACAATTTAATAAGGCAAAAGAGAACAATAAGGGAAAGGGCATAAAAATAGAGAAATTTGATTCCAAACCTGATGAACTTTATATGTATCATCAACACCCGTATTTCTTAAGTTGTGACAATAACCCGGGAACCTCTAAACCACCAGGTTTTTCTAAACCAATGTGGAAAACGACGGCTCCTATTAGGGGAACATCATATATCCCTAGAAACTTGGCAAAACGAACCAAAACTGAAGAAGAAGAAGAAGAAACGAGCTAGTCGGAATAAGATAGTTGTATTCGTGTGGTGTAATATATGTAATATAGTGTGCTTATGCTTTATGATATATATAAAAATTGCTTGTATTAATAAGTATTTTTTTTTTATGAATCTAACTCTTGTCTATTTTACAGTATAAAAACACAAAATGGATAGACAACCCAATATTTTAAGAGACCTACCCGGAGACTTGATTGATGAAATCTTGTCTAGAGTTGGTCAGAATTCCTCGGCACAGCTATTTAAGGCGAGATCAGTTTGTAAGACATTCGAAGAACGTTCCAAGAATTCCTTGGTTTATAAAAGGCTTTCGTTCGAAAGATGGGGGATATCACATTGGGAAATCCATAAGTTACGATGTGTTTACTTTGACGCATATATTGCGGGGAACCCAAATGCTATTTTACGCAACGGGTTAAGAAATTATTTTGACTCAATATATTCGAATATAGGACTTCGTGATTTAGAAAAAGCGGCTAACATGCAACATAAAGAAGCATGTTATGCTTACGGCTTAGTAATGATTGCTTCTCACCAAAGTGAGAACAAGAACATCGGGCTACAACTATTAAACAAAACGTTCCCACAAGTGACGGAGTCGGTAATTGGGGTAAGAAATGAGGTTTTTAGATTGTTAAGTGACTGTTGTATATTACGTAACCCTCGTCCCTTTGACGACGTTACAACACGCTGTCTTATCAACGGCCATAACGGTTATGTTCCACAAGACCAAGGATGGGAAGTAGTCCTAGTAAAACCAGAATGCATGACTTGTTTCTGGACGTATGAATTACGTGTCTTTATTGCCTTTACTGAACGACTTGTGTACTAGCTAGAATTATCTTCACAACTATCTTGTATCAAAGTTATTGTGTGCTATATTTCATGCTATATGTAAAATAAGCGGTATTGTAAGTTTGTAAAATATTGTATAAAAGTTTGAACGCGAAATATTATTATAATCAGTTTTTCATATAGAATTGTAGTAGTTGAATTGTATATTAGCTACTAAGTATGAACTTAATGGGTAGGTACTACCCAAATTTAAACTTATAAAACGCTAATATGAAGAAAAAGCTTTTATAAATGAGTTCATATTATGCTACGAGATACTATTGACTACTCTTAATATTCTGTATGATTAACTTGTTTCATTTGACTATTTGAAAGAAATGGCACCGACTACTCGACAAACCATGAATATGAGCGAAGAGAAATTTCGCACCTTTCTTGCAGCAAACATAGCCGCAGTACAGGCTGCGCTACATACCAACAATAACCTTGGATCTAGCAGTACAGGAAAATCGCGTAGGATGCACCTACAAAGAATTCACTGCCTGCAAACCTTTGGAATTTGATGGAACCGAAGGACCGATCGGATTGAAACGGTGGACCGAGAAGGTCGAATCAGTGTTTGCCATAAGTAAGTGTACTGAAGAGGACAAAGTGAAGTACGCTACGCATACCTTCACAGGTTCTGCGTTAACATGGTGGAATACCTATCTAGAGCAAGTGGGACAAGATGATGCTTACGCACTACCGTGGTCAGCATTCAAGCACTTGATGAATGAGAAGTACCGTCCCAGAACCGAGGTCAATAAGCTCAAGACAGAACTTAGAGGGTTACGAACCCAAGGATTTGGTATTACCACGTACGAAAGACGATTCACAGAATTGTGCCTATTATGTCCGGGAGCATTCGAAGATGATGAAGAGAAGATCGACGCATTTGTGAAAGGATTACCGGAAAGAATCCAAGAAGATATAAGTTTACACGAGTCCACCTCCATACAACAGGCATGTAGAATGGCTCACAAACTAGTGAACCAGATTGAAGAAAGAATTAAAGAACAGACTGCTGAAGAGGCCAATGTGAAGCAAGTCAAAAGAAAGTGGGAGGAAAACGGTGATAAGAATCACCAATACAACAACAACAGCAATTACAACAATAATCGCAACAACTATCCCAACAATCGCAACATCAATCGCAACTACAACAAACGGCCCAACAACAACAACAACAACAACAACAGCAGCAACTACAACAATCATCCCAACAACAATAATAACCGCAACAACAATAACAATCAGAACCAGCTATGCCAAAGGTGTGAAAAGTATCACTCGGGGTTCTGCACCAAATTTTACAATAAGTGTAAAAGAAATGGTCATAGCGCGACGAAGTGTGAGGTCTACAGACCAGGGGTTAACAGAACGAAAGGAACAAATGGTGTCGGAACAAGTAATGGCGGAGCAAGTAGTGTCGGAGCAAGTTATGCCAATGTAGTTTGTTATAAATGTGGAAAACTGGGCCACATTATTAGAAATTGCCCGAACCAGGAGAACACGAATGGACAAGGCCGCGGAAGAGTTTTCAATATTAATGCGGCAGAGGCACAGGAAGACCCGGAGCTTGTTACGGGTACGTTTCTTATTGACAATAAATCTGCTTACGTTTTATTTGATTCGGGTGCGGATAGAAGCTATATGAGTAGAGATTTTTGTGCTAAATTAAGTTGTCCATTGACGCCTTTGGATAGTAAATTTTTACTCGAATTAGCAAATGGTAAATTAATTTCAGCAGATAATATATGTCGAAATCGAGAAATTAAACTGGTTAGCGAAACATTTAAGATTGACTTGATACCAGTAGAGTTAGGGAGTTTTGATGTGATAATCGGTATGGACTGGTTGAAAGAAGTGAAAGCAGAGATCGTTTGTTACAAAAATGCAATTCGCATTATACGAGAAAAAGGAAAACCCTTAATGGTGTACGGAGAAATGGGCAACACGAAGCTACATCTTATTAGTAATTTGAAGGCACAAAAACTAATAAGAAAAGGTTGCTATGCTGTTCTAGCACACGTCGAGAAAGTACAAACTGAAGAAAAGAGCATCAATGATGTTCCCGTCGCAAAAGAATTTCCCGATGTATTTCCGAAAGAATTACCGGGATTACCCCCACATCGATCCGTTGAATTTCAAATAGATCTTGTACCAGGAGCTGCACCAATAGCTCGTGCTCCTTACAGACTCGCACCCAGCGAGATGAAAGAATTGCAAATCCAATTACAAGAACTTTTAGAGCGTGGTTTCATTCGACCAAACACATCACCATGGGGAACTCCTGTTTTGTTTGTCAAGAAGAAAGATGGTACATTCAGGTTGTGTATCGACTACCGAGAGTTGAACAAACTTACCATCAAGAACCGCTACCCACTACCGAGAATCGACGACTTATTTGATCAACTACAAGGCTCGTCTGTTTATTCAAAGATTGACTTACGTTCCGGGTATCATCAAATGCGGGTGAAAGAAGATGATATTCCAAAGACTGCTTTCAGAACACGTTACGGTCATTACGAGTTTATGGTCATGCCGTTGGGTTTAACTAATACACCAGCTGTGTTCATGAACCTTATGAACCGTGTGTGTGGACCATACCTTGACAAGTTTGTCATTGTTTTCATTGATGACATACTTATTTACTCAAAGAATGACCAAGAACACGGTGAACATTTGAGAAAGGTGTTAGAAGTATTGAGGAAGGAAGAATTGTACACTAAGTTTTCAAAGTGTGCATTTTGGTTGGAAGAAGTTCAATTCCTCAGTCACATAGTGAACAAAGAAGGTATTAAGGTGGATCCGGCAAAGATAGAAACTGTTGAAAAGTGGGAAACCCCGAAAACTCCGAAACACATACGTCAATTTTTAGGATTGGCTGGTTACTACAGAAGATTCATCCAAGATTTCTCCAAAATAGCAAAACCCTTGACTGCATTAACGCATAAAGGGAAGAAATTTGAATGGAAAGATGAACAAGAGAAGGCGTTTCAATTATTGAAGAAAAAGCTAACTACGGCACCTATGTTGTCATTGCCTGAAGGGAATGATGATTTTGTGATTTATTGTGACGCATCAAAGCAAGGTCTCGGTTGTGTATTAATGCAACGGACGAAGGTGATTGCTTATGCGTCTAGACAATTGAAGATTCACGAGCAAAATTATACGATGCATGATTTGGAATTAGGCGCGGTTGTTTTTGCATTAAAGACTTGGAGGCACTACTTATATGGGGTCAAAAGTATTATATATACCGACCACAAAAGTCTTCAACACATATTTAATCAGAAACAACTGAATATGAGGCAGCGTAGGTGGATTGAATTGTTGAATGATTACGACTTTGAGATTCGTTACCACCCGGGGAAGGCAAATGTGGTAGCCGACGCCTTGAGCAGAAAGGACAGAGAACCCATTCGAGTAAAATCTATGAATATAATGATTCACACTAACCTTATTACTCATATAAAGGAGGCACAACAAGGAGTTTTAAAGGAGGGAAATTTAAAGGATGAAATACCCAAAGGATCGGAGAAGCATCTTAATTTTCGGGAAGACGGAACCCGGTATAGGGCTGAAAGGATTTGGGTACCAAAATTTGGAAATATGAGAGAAATGGTACTTAGAGAAGCTCATAAAACCAGATACTCAATACATCCTGGAACGGGGAAGATGTACAAAGATCTCAATAAACATTTTTGGTAGCCGGGTATGAAAGCCGATGTTGCTAAATACGTAGGAGAATGTTTGACGTGTTCTAAGGTCAAAGCTGAGGATCAGAAACCATCAGGTCTACTTCAACAACCCGAAATCCCGGAATGGAAATGGGAAAACATTACCATGGATTTCATCACTAAATTGCCAAGGAATGCAAGTGGTTTTGATACTATTTGGATAATAGTTGATCGTCTCACCAAATCAGCACACTTCCTGCCAATAAGAGAAGATGACAAGATGGAGAAGTTAGCATGACTGTATTTGAAGGAAGTCGTCTCCAGACATGGAATACCAATCTCTATTATCTCTGATAGGGATGGCAGATTTATTTCAAGATTCTGGCAGACATTACAGCAAGCATTAGGAACTCGTCTAGACATGAGTACTGCCTATCATCCACAAACTGATGGGCAGAGCAAAAGGACGATACAAACTCTTGAAGACATGCTACGAGCTTGTGTTATTGATTTCGGAAACAGTTGGGATCGACATCTACCGTTAGCAGAGTTTTCCTACAACAACAGCTACCATTCAAGCATTGAGATGGCGCCGTTTAAAGCACTTTATGGTAGAAAGTGCAGGTCTCCGATTTGTTGGAGTGAAGTGGGGGATAGACAGATTACGGGTCCGGAGATAATACAAGAAACTACCGAGAAAATCATCCAAATTCAACAAAGATTGAAAACCGCCCAGAGTCGACAAAAGAGCTACGCGGACAGTAAAAGAAAAGATATAGAGTTTGAAATTGGAGAAATGGTCATGCTTAAGGTTTCACCTTGGAAAGGCGTTGTTCGATTTGGTAAACGGGGGAAACTAAATCCAAGGTACATTGGACCATTCAAGATTATAGATCGTGTCGGACCAGTAGCTTACCAACTGGAGCTACCTCAACAACTCGTGGCTGTACATAACACTTTCCACGTCTCAAATTTGAAGAAATGTTTTGCTAAAGAAGATCTCACTATTCCGTTGGACGAAATCTAAATCAATGAAAAACTTCAATTCATTGAAGAACCCGTCGAAATAATGGATCGTGAGGTTAAGAGACTTAAACAAAACAAGATACCGATTGTCAAGGTTCGATGGAATGCTCGTAGAGGACCCGAGTTCACCTGGGAGCGTGAAGATCAGATGAAGAAGAAATACCCGCATCTATTTCTAGAAGATTCGTCAACACTTTCAACAGCTTAAAATTTCGGGACGAAATTTATTTAACGGGTAGGTACTGTAGTGACCCGAACTTTTCCATGTTTATATATATTAAATGAAATTGATATTTACATGATTAAGTGTTTCCAACATGTTAAGCAATCAAACTTATTAAGACTTGATTAATTGGAATAGGTTTCATATAGACAAATGACCACCCAAGTTGACCGGTGATTCACGAACGTTAAAACTTGTAAAAACTATACGATGACATATATATGGTTATATATATATAGTTAACATGATTTTATTATAAGTATGTATCTCATTAGTTATTTTAACAATGAGTTATATACATAAAAATGAGACTATTAAATTAAGAAACTCGAAAACGATATATATAACAATTATCGTTATAACAACGTCTTACTAGGTACATATGAATCATATTAAGATATTGATACACTTGGTTAATTATGTTAAATGATAAGTAAATATATTATTAAGTGTATTAACAATGAAATACATATGTAAAAATAAGACTACTAACTTAATGATTTCGAAACGAGACATATATGTAACGATTATCGTTGTAAGGACATTTAACTGTATATATATCATACTAAGATATATTATATATCATAATATCATGATAATATAACAATTTAACATCTCATTTGTTATAATAAACAATGAGTTAACAACATTTAACAAGATCGTTAACCTAAAGGTTTCAAAATAACATTTACATGTAACGACTAACGATGACTTAACGACTCAGTTAAAATGTATATACATGTAGTGTTTTAATATGTATTCATACACTTTTGAAAGGCTTCAAGACACTTATCAAAATACTTCTACTTAACAAAAATGCTTACAATTACATCCTCGTTCAGTTTCATCAACAATTCTACTCGTATGCACCCGTATTCGTACTCGTACAATACACAGCTTTTAGATGTATGTACTATTGGTATATACACTTCAATGATCAGCTCTTAGCAGCCCATTTGAGTCACCTAACACATTTGGGAACCATCATTTGGCAACTAGCATGAAATATCTCATAAAATTACAAAAATATGAGTAATCATTCATGACTTATTTACATGAAAACAAAATTACATATCCTTTATATCTAATCCATACACCAACGACCAAAAATACCTACAAACACTTTCATTCTTCAATTTTCTTCATCAAATTGATCTCTCTCAAGTTCTATCTTCAAGTTCTAAGTGTTCTTCATAAATTCCAAAAGTTCTAGTTTCATAAAATCAAGAATACTTCCAAGATTGCAAGTTTACTACCAAGTTTTCTAAATCCATTCCAAGTAATCATCCAAGATCAAGAAACCTTTGTTAATTACAGTAGATTATCTTTCTAATACAAGGTAATAATCATATTCAAACTTTAATTCAATTTCTATAACTATAACAATCTTATTTCGAGTGGAAATCTTACTTGAAATTGTTTTCGTGTCATGATTCTGCTTCAAGAACTTTCAAGCCATCCAAGGATCCTTTGAAGCTAGATCTATTTTTCTCATTTCCATTAGGTTTATCCAAGGAACTTGAGGTAGTAATGATGTTCATAACATCATTCGATTCATACATATAAAGCTATCTTATTCGAAGGTTTAAACTTGTAATCACTAGAACATAGTTTAGTTAATTCTAAACTTGTTCGCAAATAAAATTTAATCCTTTTGACTTGACTTTTAAAATCAACTAAACACATGTTCTATATCTATATGATATGATAACTTAATGATTTAAAACCTGGAAACACGAAAAACACCGTAAAACCGGATTTACGCCGTCGTAGTAACACCGCGGACTGTTTTGGGTTAGTTAATTAAAAACTATGATAACTTTGATTTAAAAGTTGTTATTCTGGGAAAATAATTTTTATTATGAACATGAAACTATATCCAAAAATTATGGTTAAACTCAAAGTGGAAGTATGTTTTCTAAAATGGTCATCTAGACGTCGTTCTTTCGACTGAAATGACTACCTTTACAAAAACGACTTGTAACTTATTTTCTCGACTATAAACCTATACTTTTTCTATTTAGATTCATAAAATAGATTTCAATATGAAACCACAGCAATTTGATTCACTCAAAACGGATTTAAAATGAAGAAGTTATGGGTAGAAACAAGATTGGATAATTTTTCTCATTTTAGCTACGTGAAAATTGGTAACAAATCTATTCCAACCATAACTTAATCAACTTGTATTGTATATTATGTAATCTTGAGATACCATAGACACGTATACAATGTTTCGACCTATCATGTCGACACATCTATATATATTTCGGAACAACCATAGACACTCTATATGTGAATGTTGGAGTTAGCTATACAGGGTTGAGGTTGATTCCAAAATATATATAGTTTGAGTTGTGATCAATATTGAGATACGTATACACTGGGTCGTGGATTGATTCAAGATAATATTTATCGATTTATTTCTGTACATCTAACTGTGGACAACTAGTTGTAGGTTACTAACGAGGACAGCTGACTTAATAAACTTAAAACATCAAAATATATTAAAAGTATTGTAAATATATTTTGAACACACTTTGATATATATGTATATATTGTTATAGGTTCGTGAATCAACCAGTGGCCAAGTCTTACTTCCCGACGAAGTAAAAATCTGTGAAAGTGAGTTATAGTCCCACTTTTAAAATCTAATATTTTTGGGATGAGAATACATGCAGGTTTTATAAATGATTTACAAAATAGACACAAGTACGTGAAACTACATTCTATGGTTGAATTATCGAAATCGAATATGCCCCTTTTTATTAAGTCTGGTAATCTAAGAATTAGGGAACAGACACCCTAATTGACGCGAATCCTAAAGATAGATCTATTGGGCCTAACAAACCCCATCCAAAGTACCGGATGCTTTAGTACTTCAAAATTTATATCATATCCGAAGGGTGTCCCGGAATGATGGGGATATTCTTATATATGCATCTTGTTAATGTCGGTTACCAGGTGTTCACCATATGAATGATTTTTATCTCTATGTATGGGATGTGTATTGAAATATGAAATCTTGTGGTCTATTGTTACGATTTGATATATATAGGTTAAACCTATAACTCACCAATATTTTTGTTGACGTTTAAAGCATGTTTATTCTCAGGTGAATACTAAGAGCTTCCGCTGTTGCATACTAAAATAAGGACAAGATTTGGAGTCCATGTTTGTATGATATAGTGTAAAAACTGCATTCAAGAAACTGATTTCGATGTAACATATTTGTATTGTAAACCATTATGTAATGGTCGTGTGTAAACAGGATATTTTAGATTATCATTATTTGATAATCTACGTAAAGCTTTTTAAACCTTTATTTATGAAATAAAGGTTATGGTTTGTTTTAAAAATGAATGCAGTCTTTGAAAAACGTCTCATATAGAGGTCAAAACCTCGCAACGAAATCAATTAATATGGAACGTTTTTAATCAATAAGAACGGGACATTTCAGACAGCCCCGGGTCGCTCCCGGTTCATGCTCCGTGGTGTCGTCATTGACTGTATACTAGTTTGTCAGAAAGGCCGACGCAGTTCATTACTTGTTTTACGGTGAAGGCATAGATATGTGATGTAAAATATTCCGTAGCGCACTTCAGCAATACACGATATCTTTCCGTAGTTCCTTTGCGCTTCGGATGCCATTATGGGCGTTAATCCTGAGTAGTACTATCCCCACTTCTCGCGACTCATTTGTGCATTTCAGTTTATTCGTACTTCGCGCACTGTGCCTAAGTCCATGGCGGCTCTACGTAAGCCCATGGCTGCATTTTACGTGCAATGAGCAACATATCGCCTATGTGTTGCGCGCACTTTGTCTAAGTCCATGGCGGCTTTGCGTAAGCCCATGGCTACAATTTATGTGCAGTGTGCAACACAATGCATATGTGTTGTGCGCACTTTGTGTTGCGTCATGGAAGTTTCACGTAAGCCCATGGCCACAGTTAAGTCCATACTTCTTGCACATTGCACCATGGCAGCTCCGCATAAGCCCATGGCTGCGGTTTACATGTTGCACAACTTGCATGGTTCTTTGAACGATTATTTGTGCAGTGATATGTGCAGTCTTTTGCACAGTGCTTTTCAGCTACCCTTTAGCGTGCTCATTTGAACAAAGTTCTATACGCGATGCCGTGCACGTTTCTTCCTTATTGGAATTCTGTCTGCACAAGTTTCCATACGTGTTTATGTATCACCCTTAAAGGTGGTGTCAACTTAATGTTGGATTTCAATGAAATGTCCCGTTCTTATTGATTAAAAACGTTCCATATTAATTGATTTCGTTGCGAGGTTTTGACCTCTATATGAGACGTTTTTCAAAGACTGCATTCATTTTAAAACAAACCATAACCTTTATTTCATCAATAAAGGTTTAAAAAGCTTTACGTAGATTATCAAATAATGATAATCTAAAATATCCTGTTTACACACGACCATTACATAATGGTTTACAATACAAATATGTTACAACAAAATAAGTTTCTTGAATGCAGTTTTTACACAATATCATACAAGCATGGACTCCAAATCTCGTCCTTATTTAAATATGCGACAGCGGAAGCTCTTAATAATCACCTGAGAATAAACATGCTTAAAACGTCAACAAAAATGTTGGTGAGTTATAGGTTTAACCTATATATATCAAATCATAATAATAGACCACAAGATTTCATATTTCAATACACATCCCATACATAGAGATAAAAATCATTCATATGGTGAACACCTGGTAACCGACATTAACAAGATGCATATATAAGAATATCCCCATCATTCCGGGACACCCTTCGGATATGATATAAATTTCGAAGTACTAAAGCATCCGGTACTTTGGATGGGGTTTGTTAAGCCCAATAGATCTATCTTTAGGATTCGCGTCAATTAGGGTGTCTGTTCCCTAATTCTTAGATTACCAGACTTAATAAAAAGGGGCATATTCGATTTCGATAATTCAACCATAGAATGTAGTTTCACGTACTTGTGTCTATTTTGTAAATCATTTATAAAACCTGCATGTATTCTCATCCCAAAAATATTAGATTTTAAAAGTGGGACTATAACTCACTTTCACAGATTTTTACTTCGTCGGGAAGTAAGATTTGGCCACTGGTTGATTCACGAACCTATAACAATATATACATATATATCAAAGTATGTTCAAAATATATTTACAACACTTTTAATATATTTTGATGTTTTAAGTTTATTAAGTCAGCTGTCCTCGTTAGTAACCTACAACTAGTTGTCCACAGTTAGATGTACAGAAATAAATCGATAAATATTATTTTGAATCAATCCACGACCCAGTGTATACGTATCTCAGTATTGATCACAACTCAAACTATATATATTTTGGAATCAACCTCAACCCTGTATAGCTAACTCCAACATTCACATATAGAGTGTCTATGGTTGTTCCGAAATATATATAGATGTGTTGACATGATAGGTCGAAACATTGTATACGTGTCTATGGTATCTCAAGATTACATAATATACAATACAAGTTGATTAAGTTATGGTTGGAATAGATTTGTTACCAATTTTCACGTAGCTAAAATGAGAAAAATTATCCAATCTTGTTTTACCCATAACTTCTTCATTTTAAATCCGTTTTGAGTGAATCAAATTGCTATGGTTTCATATTGAACTCTATTTTATGAATCTAAACAGAAAAATTATAGGTTTATAGTCGGAAAATTAAGTTACAAGTCATTTTTATAAAGGTAGTCATTTCAGTCGAAAGAACGACGTCTAGATGACCATTTTAGAAAACATACTTCCACTTTGAGTTTAACCATAATTTTTGGATATAGTTTCATGTTCATAATAAAAATCATTTTCTCAGAATTACAATTTTTAAATCAAAGTTTATCATAGTTTTTAATTAACTAACCCAAAACAGCCCGCGGTGTTACTACGACGGCGTAAATCCGGTTTTACGGTGTTTTTCGTGTTTCCAGGTTTTAAATCATTAAGTTAGCATATCATATAGATATAGAACATGTGTTTAGTTTATTTTAAAAGTCAAGTTAGAAGGATTAACTTTTGTTTGCGAACAAGTTTAGAATTTACTAAACTATGTTCTAGTGATTACAAGTTTAAACCTTCGAATAAGATAGCTTTATATGTATGAATCGAATGATGTTATGAACATCATTACTACCTTAAGTTCCTTGGATAAACCTACTGGAAATGAGAAAAATGGATCTAGCTTCAATGGATCCTTGGATGGCTCGAAGTTCTTGAAGCAGAATCATGACACGAAAACAAGTTCAAGTAAGATCATCACTTAAAATAAGATTGTTATAGTTATAGAAATTGAACCAAAGTTTGAATATGATTATTACCTTGTATTAGAATGATAACCTACTGTAAGAAACAAAGATTTCTTGAGGTTGGATGATCACCTTACAAGATTGGAAGTGAGCTAGCAAACTTGAAAGTATTCTTGATTTTATGAAACTAGAACTTTTGGAATTTATGAAGAACACTTAGAACTTGAAGATAGAACTTGAGAGAGATCAATTAGATGAAGAAAATTGAAGAATGAAAGTGTTTGTAGGTGTTTTTGGTCGTTGGTGTATGGATTAGATATAAAGGATATGTTATTTTGTTTTCATGTAAATAAGTCATGAATGATTACTCATATTTTTGTAATTTTATGAGATATTTCATGCTAGTTGCCAAATGATGGTTCCCACATGTGTTAGGTGACTCACATGGGCTGCTAAGAGCTGATCATTGGAGTGTATATACCAATAGTACATACATCTAAAAGCTGTGTATTGTACGAGTACGAATACGGGTGCATACGAGTAGAATTGTTGATGAAACTGAACGAGGATGTAATTGAAAGCATTTTTGTTAAGTAGAAGTATTTTGATAAGTGTATTGAAGTCTTTCAAAAGTGTATAAATACATATTAAAACACTACATGTATATACATTTTAACTGAGTCGTTAAGTCATCGTTAGTCGTTACATGTAATTGTTGTTTTGAAACCTTTAGGTTAACGATCTTGTTAAATGTTGTTAACCCAATGTTTATAATATCAAATGAGATTTTAAATTATTATATTATCATGATATTATCATGTATGAATATCTCTTAATATGATATATATACATTAAATGTCTTTACAACGATAATCGTTACATATATGTCTCGTTTAAAAATCATTAAGTTAGTAGTCTTGTTTTTACATATGTAGTTCATTGTTAATATACTTAATGATATGTTTACTTATCATAGTATCATGTTAACTATATATATATCCATATATATGTCATCATATAGTTTTTACAAGTTTTAACGTTCGTGAATCACCGGTCAACTTGGGTGGTCAATTGTCTATATGAAACATATTTCAATTAATCAAGTCTTAACAAGTTTGATTGCTTAACATGTTGGAAACATTTAATCATGTAAATATCAATCTCAATTAATATATATAAACATGGAAAAGTTCGGGTCACTACAGTACCTACCCGTTAAATAAATTTCGTCCCGAAATTTTAAGCTGTTGAAGGTGTTGACGAATCTTCTGGAAATAGATGCGGGTATTTCTTCTTCATCTGATCTTCACACTCCCAGGTGAACTCGGGTCCTCTACGAGCATTCCATCGAACCTTAACAATTGGTATCTTGCTTTGCTTAAGTCTTTTAACCTCACGATCCATTATTTCGACGGGTTCTTCGATAAATTGAAGTTTTTCGTTGATTTGGATTTCATCTAACGGAATAGTGAGATCTTCTTTAGCAAAGCATTTCTTCAAATTCGAGACGTGGAAAGTGTTATGTACAGCCGCGAGTTGTTGAGGTAACTCAAGTCGGTAAGCTACTGGTCCAACACGATCAATAATCTTGAATGGTCCAATATACCTTGGATTTAATTTCCCTCGTTTACCAAATCGAACAACGCCTTTCCAAGGTGCAACTTTAAGCATGACCATCTCTCCAATTTCAAATTCTATATCTTTTATTTTAATGTCAGCGTAGCTCTTTTGTCGACTTTGGGCGGTTTTCAACCGTTGTTGAATTTGGATGATCTTCTCGGTAGTTTCTTGTATAATCTCCGGACCCGTAATCTGTCTATCCCCCACTTCACTCCAACAAATCGGAGACCTGCACTTTCTACCATAAAGTGCTTCAAACGGCGCCATCTCAATGCTTGAATGGTAGCTGTTGTTGTAGGAAAATTCTGCTAATGGTAGATGTCGATCCCAACTGTTTCCGAAATCAATAACACATGCTCGTAGCATGTCTTCAAGCGTTTGTATCGTCCTTTCGCTCTGCCCATCAGTTTGTGGATGATAGGCAGTACTCATGTCTAGACGAGTTCCTAATGCTTGCTGTAATGTCTGCCAGAATCTTGAAATAAATCTGCCATCCCTATCAGAGATAATAGAGATTGGTATTCCATGTCTGGAGATGACTTCCTTCAAATACAGTCGTGCTAACTTCTCCATCTTGTCATCTTCTCTTATTGGAAGGAAGTGTGCTGATTTGGTGAGACGATCAACTATTACCCAAATAGTATCAAAACCACTTGCAGTCCTTGGCAATTTAGTGATGAAATCCATGGTAATGTTTTCCCATTTCCATTCCGGGATTTCGGGTTGTTGAAGTAGACCTGATGGTTTCTGATGCTCAGCTTTGACCTTAGAACACGTCAAACATTCTCCTACGTATTTAGCAACATCGGCTTTCATACCCGGCCACCAAAAATGTTTCTTGAGATCCTTGTACATCTTTCCCGTTCCAGGATGTATTGAGTATCTGGTTTTATGAGCTTCTCTAAGTACCATTTCTCTCATATCTCCAAATTTTGGTACCCAAATCCTTTCAGCCCTATACCGGGTTCCGTCTTCCCGAATATTAAGATGCTTCTCCGATCCTTTGGATATTTCATCCTTTAAATTTCCCTCTTTTAAAACTCCTTGTTGCGCCTCCTTTATTTGAGTAGTAATGTTATTATGAATCATTATATTCATAGATTTTACTCGAATGGGTTCTCTGTCCTTCCTGCTCAAGGCATCGGCTACCACATTTGCCTTCCCCGGGTGGTAACGAATCTCAAAGTCGTAATCATTCAATAATTCAATCCACCTACGCTGCCTCATATTCAGTTGTTTCTGATTAAATATGTGTTGAAGACTTTTGTGGTCGGTATATATAATACTTTTAACTCCATATAAGTAGTGCCTCCAAGTCTTTAATGCAAAAACAACCGCGTCTAATTCCAAATCATGCGTCGTATAATTTTGTTCGTGAATTTTCAATTGTCTAGACGCATAAGCAATCACCTTCGTTCGTTGCATTAATACACAACCGAGACCTTGCTTTGATGTGTCACAATAAATCACAAAATCATCATTCCCTTCAGGCAATGACAATATAGGTGCCGTAGTTAGCTTTTTCTTCAATAACTGAAACGCTTTCTCTTGTTCATCATTCCATTCAAATTTCTTCCCTTTATGCGTTAATGCAGTCAAGGGTTTTGCTATTCTGGAAAAGTCTTGGATGAACCTTCTGTAGTAACCAGCTAGTCCTAAAAACTGGCGTATGTGTTTCGGAGTTTTCGGGGTTTCCCACTTTTCAACAGTTTCTATCTTTGCCGGATCCACCTTAATACCTTCTTTGTTCACTATGTGACCGAGGAATTGAACTTCTTCCAACCAAAATGCACACTTTGAAAACTTAGCGTACAATTCTTCCTTCCTCAATACTTCTAACACCTTTCTCAAATGTTCACCGTGTTCTTGGTCATTCTTTGAGTAAATAAGTATGTCATCAATGAAAACAATGACAAACTTGTCAAGGTATGGTCCACACACTCGGTTCATAAGGTCCATGAACACAGCTGGTGCATTAGTTAAACCAAACGGCATGACCATAAACTCGTAATGACCGTAACGTGTTCTGAAAGCAGTCTTTGGAATATCATCTTCTTTCACCCGCATTTGATGATACCCGGAACGTAAGTCAATCTTTGAATAAACAGACGAGCCTTGTAGTTGATCAAATAAGTCGTCGATTCTCGGTAGTGGGTAGCGGTTCTTGATGGTAAGTTTGTTCAACTCTCGGTAGTCGATACACAACCTGAATGTACCATCTTTCTTCTTGACAAACAAAACAGGAGCTCCCCACGGTGATGTACTTGGTCGAATGAAACCACGCTCTAAAAGTTCTTGTAATTGGCTTTGCAGTTCTTTCATCTCGCTGGGTGCGAGTCTGTAAGGAGCACGAGCTATTGGTGCAGCTCCTGGTACAAGATCTATTTGAAATTCAACGGATCGATGTGGGGGTAATCCCGGTAATTCTTTCGGAAATACATCGGGAAATTCTTTTGCAATGGGAACATCATTGATGCTCTTTTCTTCAGTTTGTACTTTCTCGACGTGTGCTAGAACCGCATAGCAACCTTTTCTTATTAGTTTTTGTGCCTTCAAATTACTAATAAGATGTAGCTTCGTGTTGCCCTTTTCTCCGTACACCATTAAGGGTTTTCCTTTTTCTCGTATAATGCGAATTGCATTTTTGTAACAAACGATCTCCGCTTTCACTTCTTTCAACCAGTCCATACCGATTATCACATCAAAACTCCCTAACTCTACTGGTATCAAATCAATCTTAAATGTTTCGCTAACCAGTTTAATTTCTCGATTCCGACATATATTATCTGCTGAAATTAATTTACCATTTGCTAATTCGAGTAAAAATTTACTATCCAAAGGCGTCAATGGACAACTTAATTTAGCACAAAAATCTCTACTCATATAGCTTCTATCCGCACCCGAATCAAATAAAACGTAAGCAGATTTATTGTCAATAAGAAACGTACCCGTAACAAGCTCCGGGTCTTTCTGTGCCTCTGCCGCATTAATATTGAAAACTCTTCCGCGGCCTTGTCCATTCGTGTTCTCCTGGTTCGGGCAATTTCTAATAATGTGGCCCAGTTTTCCACATTTATAACAAACTACATTGGCATAACTTGCTCCGACACTACTTGCTCCGCCATTACTCGTTCCGACACCATTTGATCCTTTCGTTCTATTAATCCCTGGTCCGTAGACCTCACACTTCGCCGCGCTATGACCATTTCTTTTACACTTGTTGCAAAATTTGGTGCAGAACCCCGAGTGATACTTTTCACACCTTTGGCATAGCTGCTTCTGATTGTTGTTGTTGTTGCGGTTATTATTGTTGTTGGGATGATTGTTGTAGTTGCTGTTGCTATTGTTGTTGTTATTGTTGGGCCGTTTGTTGTAGTTGCGATTGATGTTGCGATTGTTGGGATAATTGTTGCGATTATTGTTGTAATTGCTGCTGTTGTTGTATTGGTGATTCTTATCACCGTTTTCCTCCCACTTTCTTTTGACTTGCTTCACATTAGCCTCTTCAGCAGTCTGTTCTTTAATTCTTTCTTCAATCTGGTTCACTAGTTTGTGAGCCATTCTACATGCCTGTTGTATAGAGGCGGGCTCGTGTGAACTTATATCTTCTTGGATTCTTTCCGGTAATCCTTTCACAAATGCGTCGATCTTCTCTTCCTCATCTTCGAATGCTCCCGGACACAATAGGCACAATTCTGTGAATCGTCTTTCGTACGTGGTAATATCAAATCCTTGGGTTCGTAACCCTCTAAGTTCTGTCTTGAGCTTATTGACCTCGGTTCTGGGACGGTACTTCTCGTTCATCAAGTGCTTGAATGCTGACCACGGTAGTGCGTACGCATCGTCTTGTCCCACTTGCTCTAGATAGGTATTCCACCATGTTAACGCAGAACCTGTGAAGGTATGCGTAGCGTACTTCACTTTGTCCTCTTCAGTACACTTACTTATGGCAAACACCGATTCGACCTTCTCGGTCCACCGTTTCAATCCGATCGGTCCTTCGGTTCCATCAAATTCCAAAGGTTTGCAGGCAGTGAATTCTTTGTAGGTGCATCCTACACGATTTCCTGTACTGCTAGATCCAAGGTTATTGTTGGTATGTAGCGCAGCCTGTACTGCGGCTATGTTTGAAGCTAGAAAAGTACGGAATTCCTCTTCATTCATATTCACGGTGTGTCGAGTAGTCGGTGCCATTTCCTTCAAAATAGTCAAATGGAACAAGTTAATCATACAGAATATTAAGAGTAGTTAATAGTATTTCGTAGCATAATATGAACTCATTTATAAAAGCTTTTTCTTCATATTAGCGTTTTATAAGTTTAAATTCGGGTAGTACCTACCCGTTAAGTTCATACTTAGTAGCTAATATACAATTCAACTACTACAATTCTATATGAAAAACTGATTATAATAATATTTCGCGTTCAAACTTTTATACAATATTTTACAAACTTACAATACCGCTTATTTTACATAAAGCATGAAATATAGCACACAATAACTTTGATACAAGATAGTTGTGAAGACAATTCTAGCTAGTACACAAGTCGTTCAGCAAAGGCAATAAAGACACGTAATTCATACGTCCAGAAACAAGTCATGCATTCTGGTTTTACTAGGACTACTTCCCATCCTTGGTCTTGTGCAACATAACCGTTATGGCCGTTGATAAGACAGCGTGTTGTAACGTCATCAAAGGGACGAGGGTTACGTAATGTCCAACAGTCCCGTAATAATCTAAAAACCTCATTTCTTACCCCAATTACCGACTCCGTCACTTGTGGAAACGTTTTGTTTAATAGTTGTAGCCCGATGTTCTTGTTCTCACTTTGGTGAGAAGCGAACATTACTAATCCGTAAGCATAACATGCTTCCTTATGTTGCATGCTAGCCGCTTTTTCTAAATCACGAAGTCCAATATTCGGATATATTGAGTCAAAATAATTTCTTAACCCGTTGCGTAAAATAGCATTTGGGTTCCCCGCAATATATGCGTCAAAGTAAACACATCGTAACTTATGGGTTTCCCAATGTGATATCCCCCATCTTTCAAACGAAAGTCTCTTATAAACCAAGACATTCTTGGAACGTTCTTCGAATGTCTTACAAACTGATCTCGCCTTAAATAGTTGTGTCGAGGAATTCTGGCCGACTCTAGACAAGATTTCATCAATCATGTCTCCTGGTAGGTCTCTTAAAATATTGGGTTGTCTATCCATTTTGTGTTTTTAAACTGTAAAATAGACAAGAGTTAGATTCATAAAAAAATACTTATTAATACAAGCAATTTTTACATATATCATAAAGCATAAGAACACTATATTACATATATTACACCACACGAATACAACTATCTTATTCCGACTCGCTCGTTTCTTCTTCTTCGGTTTTGGTTCATTTTGCCAAGTTTCTAGGGATATATGATGTTCCCCTAATACGAGCCGTCGTTGTCCACATTGGTTTAGAAAAACCTGGTGGTTTAGAGGTTCCCGGGTCATTGTTACAACTTAAGGACTTCGGGGGTTGACGATACATATAAAGTTCATCGGGGTTGGAATTAGATTTCTCTATTTTTATGCCCTTTCCCTTATTATTTTCTTTTGCCTTTTTAAATTCAGTTGGGGTAATTTCTATAACATCATCGGAATTCTCGTCGGAATCCGATTCATCGGAGAATTGGTAATCCTCCCAATATTTTGCTTCCTTGGCGGAAACACCATTGACCATAATTAACTTTGGTCGGTTGGTTGAGGATTTTCTTTTACTTAACCGTTTTATTATTTCCCCCACCGGTTCTATTTCTTCATCCGGTTCCGATTCTTCTTCCGGTTCCGATTCTTCTTCCGGTTCCGACTCTTCTTCCGGTTCCTCTTCGGGAACTTGTGAATCAGTCCACAAATCATTCCAATTTACATTTGACTCTTCATTATTATTAGGTGAGTCAATGGGACTTGTTCTAGAGGTAGACATCTATCACATAATATCAAACACGTTAAGAGATTAATATATCACATAATATTCATATGTTAAAAATATATAGTTTCCAACAAAAATGTTAAATCATTTTTAAAGAAAACACGGTCGAAGTCCAGAATCACTAATGCATCCTAACAAACTCGATAAGACACACTAATGCAAATTTTCTGGTTCTCTAAGACCAACGCTCGGATACCAACTGAAATGTCCCGTTCTTATTGATTAAAAACGTTCCATATTAATTGATTTCGTTGCGAGGTTTTGACCTCTATATGAGACGTTTTTCAAAGACTGCATTCATTTTAAAACAAACCATAACCTTTATTTCATCAATAAAGGTTTAAAAAGCTTTACGTAGATTATCAAATAATGATAATCTAAAATATCCTGTTTACACACGACCATTACATAATGGTTTACAATACAAATATGTTACAACAAAATAAGTTTCTTGAATGCAGTTTTTACACAATATCATACAAGCATGGACTCCAAATCTCGTCCTTATTTAAATATGCGACAACAGAAGCTCTTAATAATCACCTGAGAATAAACATGCTTAAAACGTCAACAAAAATGTTGGTGAGTTATAGGTTTAACCTATATATATCAAATCATAATAATAGACCACAAGATTTCATATTTCAATACACATCCCATACATAGAGATAAAAATCATTCATATGGTGAACACCTGGTAACCGACATTAACAAGATGCATATATAAGAATATCCCCATCATTCCGGGACACCCTTCGGATATGATATAAATTTCGAAGTACTAAAGCATCCGGTACTTTGGATGGGGTTTGTTAAGCCCAATAGATCTATCTTTAGGATTCGCGTCAATTAGGGTGTCTGTTCCCTAATTCTTAGATTACCAGACTTAATAAAAAGGAGCATATTCGATTTCGATAATTCAACCATAGAATGTAGTTTCACGTACTTGTGTCTATTTTGTAAATCATTTATAAAACCTGCATGTATTCTCATCCCAAAAATATTAGATTTTAAAAGTGGGACTATAACTCACTTTCACAGATTTTTACTTCGTCGGGAAGTAAGATTTGGCCACTGGTTGATTCACGAACCTATAACAATATATACATATATATCAAAGTATGTTCAAAATATATTTACAACACTTTTAATATATTTTGATGTTTTAAGTTTATTAAGTCAGCTGTCCTCGTTAGTAACCTACAACTAGTTGTCCACAGTTAGATGTACAGAAATAAATCGATAAATATTATCTTGAATCAATCCACGACCCAGTGTATACGTATCTCAGTATTGATCACAACTCAAACTATATATATTTTGGAATCAACCTCAACCCTGTATAGCTAACTCCAACATTCACATATAGAGTGTCTATGGTTGTTCCGAAATATATATAGATGTGTCGACATGATAGGTCGAAACATTGTATACGTGTCTATGGTATCTCAAGATTACATAATATACAATACAAGTTGATTAAGTTATGGTTGGAATAGATTTGTTACCAATTTTCACGTAGCTAAAATGAGAAAAATTATCCAATCTTGTTTTACCCATAACTTCTTCATTTTAAATCCGTTTTGAGTGAATCAAATTGCTATGGTTTCATATTGAACTCTATTTTATGAATCTAAACAGAAAAAGTATAGGTTTATAGTCGGAAAAATAAGTTACAAGTCGTTTTTATAAAGGTAGTCATTTCAGTCGAAAGAACGACGTCTAGATGACCATTTTAGAAAACATACTTCCACTTTGAGTTTAACCATAATTTTTGGATATAGTTTCATGTTCATGATAAAAATCATTTTCTCAGAATAACAATTTTTAAATCAAAGTTTATCATAGTTTTTAATTAACTAACCCAAAACAGCCCGCGGTGTTACTACGACGGCGTAAATCCGGTTTTACGGTGTTTTTCGTGTTTCCAGGTTTTAAATCATTAAGTTAGCATATCATATAGATATAGAACATGTGTTTAGTTGATTTTAAAAGTCAAGTTAGAAGGATTAACTTTTGTTTGCGAACAAGTTTAGAATTTACTAAACTATGTTCTAGTGATTACAAGTTTAAACCTTCGAATAAGATAGCTTTATATGTATGAATCGAATGATGTTATGAACATCATTACTACCTTAAGTTCCTTGGATAAACCTACTGGAAAAGAGAAAAATGGATCTAGATTCAATGGATCCTTGGATGGCTCGAAGTTCTTGAAGCAGAATCATGACACGAAAACAAGTTCAAGTAAGATCATCACTTAAAATAAGATTGTTATAGTTATAGAAATTGAACCAAAGTTTGAATATGATTATTACCTTGTATTAGAATGATAACCTACTGTAAGAAACAAAGATTTCTTGAGGTTGGATGATCACCTTACAAGATTGGAAGTGAGCTAGCAAACTTGAAAGTATTCTTGATTTTATGAAACTAGAACTTTTGGAATTTATGAAGAACACTTAGAACTTGAAGATAGAACTTGAGAGAGATCAATTAGATGAAGAAAATTGAAGAATGAAAGTGTTTGTAGGTGTTTTTGGTCGTTGGTGTATGGATTAGATATAAAGGATATGTTATTTTGTTTTCATGTAAATAAGTCATGAATGATTACTCATATTTTTGTAATTTTATGAGATATTTCATGCTAGTTGCCAAATGATGGTTCCCACATGTGTTAGGTGACTCACATGGGCTGCTAAGAGCTGATCATTGGAGTGTATATACCAATAGTACATACATCTAAAAGCTGTGTATTGTACGAGTACGAATACGGGTGCATACGAGTAGAATTGTTGATGAAACTGAACGAGGATGTAATTGAAAGCATTTTTGTTAAGTAGAAGTATTTTGATAAGTGTATTTAAGTCTTTCAAAAGTGTATAAATACATATTAAAACACTACATGTATATACATTTTAACTGAGTCGTTAAGTCATCGTTAGTCGTTACATGTAATTGTTGTTTTGAAACCTTTAGGTTAACGATCTTGTTAAATGTTGTTAACCCAATGTTTATAATATCAAATGAGATTTTAAATTATTATATTATCATGATATTATCATGTATGAATATCTCTTAATATGATATATATACATTAAATGTCTTTACAACGATAATCGTTACATATATGTCTCGTTTAAAAATCATTAAGTTAGTAGTCTTGTTTTTACATATGTAGTTCATTGTTAATATACTTAATGATATGTTTACTTATCATAGTATCATGTTAACTATATATATATATCCATATATATGTCATCATATAGTTTTTACAAGTTTTAACGTTCGTGAATCACCGGTCAACTTGGGTGGTCAATTGTCTATATGAAACATATTTCAATTAATCAAGTCTTAACAAGTTTGATTGCTTAACATGTTGGAAACATTTAATCATGTAAATATCAATCTCAATTAATATATATAAACATGGAAAAGTTCGGGTCACTACATTCAACACCACTAAATACTTAGTAGTATTGAAATGGGGGCTACTAGGATATATGGCTTTAACTAATAGGGATGATTTGTTTCCTTTGGCGACGACCCAAAGCCGAAAACACTTTTATGCATTTTGCATTGCGCCATCGGAGCTCCGCGTAAGCCCATGGCCGTAGGATTTGGATTTTCATGCGACGTACAATACGCAACACGTTGCATATGTGTTGCACACTTTGCTTTTCACCATGTCGGCTCTGTGTAAGCCTATGGCGGCACTTCATTTGTGCATTGCGCATATGGCTTAAGACCATGGTGGCTCCGCATAAACCCATGGGCTTACCACATTTGGCATGCGACAATGTTAAATAGACGTAGTATATAGCTAGTTGGACTTGATCACCCACATCATTAGCTTATGGGTGATACACCTCTTCTTCGCATGGCTTCTCGCCTACTTCCTTGCCTACAATCATCTTCATGATTGGTTTTCGGGTTTTAACCGTATGATTAACTATATGGGTTTTCCCGGTTCGTCACATGATTACAATCATTCGACGGAGGACGCAATGTCACGTAGATTATACTCTATCGAATCGATATAAGTTACGGAAACCATCATCATCATTCATTCATTTGTGGTTAAGGTTAACAGGTCAGTCTCTTACGACGGTAACCTACAACCTTCACTGGGCCATTGATCAACGAGCATTATCGATGGTGGACTTAACATTTAACCACCCCATCGATATCATCATATTGATCTGGGTTATTCACGGTAGCCGGACTGGAGAGTTAAATTCTAAGATCCTTAAACCCCACATTACTCACAATCCCGCTAGGATTGTCTACGGTTTACGAACTGAAGAATGGAATTCTATTGTCCTCAAAATTCTATTGTTCATGGCAAGATTAAACGCGTTGCGGATATAATAACTTTCAAATGCCAATAAATCTCTCGCACATATTTTATCAATAGTTTATTGTGCGGTCCCTACCTACTTAAGGGGTGTCCTCTAGCCCCCGTGCGGCAGAAGCCTGTTTGGTTACAAGGCTAGAATATAACGGCAGGTGAAGGGAATTGGTTTTCCCCTAGCCGAGTGCCTCGCAGACTAGAAGGCTGCCGAGTCGACTTAAAATACGAGCATTGGTTTGCTTGTGCTTATTAAATTATCCTACGTATTGGTTTACTTGGGGAAACTCTTAAGTATAAAAACATTGGTTTGTTTTTAGTTAGCATTGCCTTACCACACAACTAAGTGCACCCCTAGTACTTGACAGAGCAAGTGATGCTGTAACTTATGAGTATAAACTTTTTTCGTGTGGACTCGCACACGGGCTTTTTGTTGAAATATTGGTTTATTTTACGCAGCGCCCGAAATTGTGCATAGGTTTTGGTTAACTTATGCGCACATTGTGTGAATTGTCTTAATTCGCGATAATAGGAAATTATAATCAAATGCATGAATGTCCATGATTACACTGCGTAAGCGCATGGTTACTTGATATCCCTCACAAATATGTGGTAGGGATGCCTCAATATGACTCCGGGATTGGACTCCGCGAGTCTGAGATGTCTTGTATACAACTACAAGTTCCGATCAGCTAGTTGTTTCAAGATGTCACTTTTACGTGGTCTTATTTATAGATCGTCATGACATGATTTCACATTTCATACCAAACTAGGGGGAGTGATGGTATACTATCGTTATCCCTTCAGTTTTGTTTTTGCTACATCGCTGCTTTGTGCATTGCGGATGGTAGTAAAAGTTAGCATGCTCACATCGCTGCATTGCGTTAAGCGCAAGGATGCATCGTGAGTAGTTGCGGTTAACATGCATGCGTCACATTTGGTCGTATCACGCATAATTGCAATGCGTGGGGCTGTGCCGCGCATAGTTATGATGTGTGGGCCGTACTGTACAGGGTTTCACCCTACGGATTCCCACTCACCGCATGACCTCGTGGCGTGCGGAATTATTACATCGCGTCATCACATTACTATGTGGATTCGTTATGCATTGCACTTGACTTCGTAGTCGGTGCGGGTTATGCGATGAGTTATTTGTGGTGGCATATTTGTAACTTCGATATGACATTACTATGTCACACCGAACTTGGGGGACTTGATGATGTGAGGAGCCCATCGGGCCGAGTAATTGGGCTTGGTCCATGGGCCGCGGTCAAGTCTTCCTCCTCAAACCCTAATTCTCTCTTATAAATAGAGGGTTAATCTAAGCATTTGAGGAACACAATCTACACTAGGGTTTTTACCTACGACTCCTCGTAGGGTTTTCCCCTTTGCCGCCAATCGGCGCCGCCATTGGCCGGCGGTCAGCCCTTAGCCACCCTCCCGAGATCTTCATCTCGGCTAGGGTTATCACGGTATCCGAACCGGAGGTTAACGCCGCTGAACCAATAAAACCCTCCTCTATTGCACTCAAGCGTGTTTCTATCCTAGGCGGAAATATGATTGATCAGCACCTAAATCTGCTAGTGCATCATACATGACACAATCACTAAGTAGACAAGGAACAATAAATTCACCTAGATCACCCAACCTGGGTGGAACTTTTGGTGGAATTGTCTTCAACGGATTTATCTTTACGGTTTTTGTTTCTTGCACTTTCTTATTCTTCTTCTTCTTTCCAGAGGTATCACAAACTTTATTACCTATCACTTGCTCATACTCAACTCTTTTTCTTGGAAACGGGATGGGTGGTCTGTATGGTGCCACCACTGGCTTTACATACTCGGGTAGTGGTGGTGGCATTGTAACTTCTTCATTGTTACTCACATCGAAAACCTTCCCATCTTCTGATGATGGTTTTTCAGAATTTGTTGACACCATGTTAACATTTTCACTCCGAGGATTTTCTTCAGTATCACTTGGTAGTTTTCCTTGTTCCCTCTTACTCATCATGCTAGCAAGAGTACCTACGTGTTTTTCTAGATTCAAAATGGAAGCTTGTTGAGTTCTTAATGACTGATCAAACCTCTCATTGGTTTGGGTTTGAGATGTAATAAATTGTGTTTGAGATTCCATTAGCTTTGCCATCATTTCTTCCAGATTTGGCTTTTTCTCTTCGGTTTGTTGTGGTGGTTTATACAAGCCAGGTCTTTGTTGATTGAAAGTGTTGTTTTGAGTTGGTTGGTTATTCGGACCTTGTTGGTTGTACGAGTTATTGTTGGGTCGATTTGGATTGTAAAGAATGTTTTGATTTTGATTGAAGTTTGGCCTTGGCGGTTGATAATTATTTTGATAATTATCTCCCGGCCTTTAGTTCATGTAGGAAACATTCTCACGTTGTTCCATCGTTTGTTCAATGTGACAATCTTTCATTAAGTGTGGTCCACCGCATTGCTCACAACTGATTCGTATTGCGTGAATATCTTTAGTCATCTTTTCCATTCGTCTCTCGAAAGCATCTATTTTTGCAGAAACGGAATCAAAGTCATGGCTAGAATCTAGCCGCTTTAGATGAATGAAAAATATCTTTTTCCTGGTGCCACTCATGCGAGTGGGAGGCTGTGTTATCAATGATTTTGTAAGCTTCAGTTGCGGTTTTCTTCATAATGGAACCACTAGCTGCTATGTCGATGTCTTTTTGTGTAGCAATATCGATACCTTGGTAGAATATTTGTACTATTTGATAAGTATCTAAACCGTGCTGAGGACATCCTCTTAACAACTTTCCAAATCTTGTCCACGCCTCATATAGAGTTTCATTTGGCTTCTGCGTGAATGTAACAATTTCTCCTTGAAGTCTCACGGCTTTAGATGCCGAAAAGAATTGTTTAAGAAAATTTTCAACTAAGACATCCCATGTATCAATCGCCCCTTCAGGTAATAATTCTAACCAATCTTTGGCTTCTCCCTTTAAAGTTCAGGGAAATAACATGAGATAGATCTGTTCATCCTCCACTTCTCGGATTTTAAATAAAGTACAGATCCTATTAAAGGTACGAAGATGTTCGTTTGGATCTTCCTTCGGCGTACCACTATATTGGCATTGATTAGTTACCATGTGTAGGATTTGTCCTTTGATTTCATAATCTGGCGCATTAATGTCTGGCTTAATAATGGCGTGTCCTTGGCCCGTACGTGTGGCTCTCATTCGGTCTTCCATACTTAGAGGTTCCGTTATTTCCATATTTGAAATTGTTGAATTTGAATCACTAGAAGATTCTGATTTAACGGTTTGTGGTTCAGGAGGAATGATTAGTAGTTCAGGATCTTGGAATTGTCCTTGAATATCCTTCGGATTCTCAATTGTGAGGTAGGGTTCAAAAAATGGATTATCGGAAATTTGAATTTGAGTACTTGGTCGACTAGATGATGATTCTAAAGAAAAATCAACGGCAACAATATTGGCTAGATGTCTTGATCGAGTTACAGCTGGTGAACGTATGAAAGGTGGTGAACGTTTTGCTCGGTGCATTCACTGAATATCCTATTAGTTATAAAAGATAAAAATTATATAAGTTATTAAATTAATAGACTTTTCTGATTTTGCCCACGTTTCGAATAACCAATATATGCAGCAGGTAGCTAGGACCCTTTAAATCGAAAGCCCACAACTCGCCACTAACAAATCCAACTATTACTATGAACCAGGAAATTTTGGATGTCTATCAATTTAACCGCTTAAAATAATTTTTCGCATTGAAATTTTAGAGAAGAAATAGAAAATTCTATGTCCTAAAAACTAGAGCGTCGAGAAATAAGAAAGAAAAAGAGCGCGTCGAAAAATGTCAAAAAATAAAAGGTCGAAAAATTAAGCGTCGAAAAATAATAAAATGCAGCGTCGAAACTTAAAAGTCTAAAAACAAAAAATTAAAAGTTCCGTCTAAAGGTATTAAAGCTTAAAAGGAATTCTATATCCAAAAGGCAATAACTTAAAAAGTACCAAAATTTTAAATACTAAAGCAATAAGCGACGTCGTAAAATTCTAAAGCGCCTAAGTCTTAATCTAAAGAAAAAGCACTTAAGGGATTTTACGGCAAAGCCTAAAAATCCAGAAATAAAAATAACTACGGCAAAATACTAAGTTTAAAACTAAGTACGACCGATAAAAATACAAATATTACGAATAAACGATTAAAATATACAATTTATAAAAAGAAATAAAAAGTAATAAAATTACAATTTTATAAAAAATATTATTTTTATATTATTATTTCATAAAAGTATTAATTTTATAAATAATAAAACTAATTGAAACTTAAAAATACAAAATAAAATAAACTAAAACTTAATTATTAAATAACTACACCCTAATTAGGGTTTAATAATAATAATAATAATAATAATAATAATAATAATAATTAATAATACTCCGTAATTAATGTTGTACTATGATCAGACCTGGCGTGTCAGGTTACCTCATGCGATCGCATGAGGATTCTTTGTTAATTCCATGCGGTCGCATAACCCTCGGATCCAGTTCAGATGTTGGGCTGCTACAGTGTAGTGACCCGATTACTTTTTTTTTCTGTTTTTAATTTATTTATATAAAATAAATAAAAACTTAATTTTTAAAAACTAAAATAGAAATAGAAAAACTTTATAATTTTATATATTTTAAACAAACTATTAAAAATATATATATATATATATATATATATATATATATATATATATATATATATTTTTATATTTTTGTCTTTTTAATATTTAAAACGTATTTTTACAAAAAGAAATTAAAACTTAATAATTTTTTTTAAAATAGCGTTTCGCTTTCGGCGTTGTTGAAGCTCCCCGGCAGCGGCGCCAAAAACTTGATGTGTGCGAGGTGTAGTACGAAATACTCTTATTTTTGTTACGAAATAATATTAAATACGATACAATTTTACACAAGTTATTTATTTATTTATAGAATGGATATACCTAAACCTTGCTACAACACTATAGGCAGTGTACCTAATCGTAGAGTAGTGTAGTTTTTAGTAAGTTCGGTTCGTTCCACAGGGAGCTAGCTGAGTTTAACGCTATTATTTTAAAACTATATTTGTGTATATATATATATATATATATATATATATATATATATATATATATATATATATATATATATATATATATATATATATATATATATATATATATATAATATTATTATTATTATAAAAAGGGGATTTTTATCGTTTAATGACCGGTTTGTCAATTTTAAATAAAGCGTAAAGATAAATGACGATAATATAAATGACAGAATTTAAATTGCGATAAAGTAAATTGCAGTAATTAAAATGACAGTAAATAAAGGTAGGATAAAATATGAAATAAAAGAATTATGCTTATTTAAACTTCCGTAATCATGATGTTTGACGTGTTGATTTTAATTAATTGTTACCCGGGTTAATTATCCTTTGTCCTGGTTTATTTGATACCTATCTGATTTTTGTCCATAATAGTCCATCGGTCATAATTATAAAATGCTCTTCAAATTAACCTTATTCCCGAAGTCAAATATTCCAATTAATTAGGGATTCGAACTGTAACAAGGTTTTAATATTTTGTTAATAATTACACCAGGTTATCGACTACGTGTAATCCAAGGTTTTAATACTTTGTTAACAATTACATTAATTATCCTTGTATGTAATCCACCCATGTTTTAATGAGATATGAATATTAATTTACCCACTTGATCAGAATGAATAATCAATTACCCAACCCGAATAATTAATTAAATGATCGTAAAAGATGTCGTATAAACGTCACTAAATAGAACATACATAATCATTTTAATCATTATTAGATTAACTAATTTGAAGATAGGTTTGACAGGTTCCAATGAGTTGTCATTCGATTAGACAATACCCCCTATCTATTAATAGTCAATAGTCCAATGTCCACAAGTGTCGGTCTTTTGTCCAAATCTTAATTATGGTACAAAATCTAATAACCCCGTCATAATATTTAGTCTAACATCGTGATTACTCCGGCTCAAATAAGCATAATATTAACTTAGTTACGAGACATTAATTTAAAAAGGAAGAACATAGCTTACAGTGGTGATTAATCGCGTAGCGTTACACGGACAGAGTTCCGACTTACAAAACCTTAAAACATTTCTTACAATAACCCAATTATTATTAAACTTAAATTAAACTTTAAATTATAAATATATATATATATATATATATATATATATATATATGTATATATATATATATATATATATATATATATATATATATATATATATATATATATATATATGTTTCTTACAGAGAAGGAAAACAAAAAGATGTATATTACTCGTCCAATTCGCTGCCTTTTATAGATGTGAGCTGAGTTTGGGAGCCATGCGATCGCATGGGTTCCCTTTGTTATTTCCATGCGATCGCATGGACAGGCTGGACAGGCAGGCCAGCATACATCCTTCAATTAAACGTGGGCTACGCGTATTTATTTAATATATAATATAATATATATAATTTTATATAATTAATTATATATTATATTATATTTTTGTGCATTGTTGACTTGTAATTTTAACTCCGTTGCGTCGCGCATTGATAGTTGGTTCATGTCCCGGTTCCGAATTTTCGAACGTCCTTGCGTATTATTTAATATCTTGTACTTTGCGTTTCGCGGCTCGTACTCTTGTCATTTTTAGACGTTTCTTATCAATAAATGGAACCACTTGAATTATATCTTGTACATTTGAGCTTTTTGGTCATTTGCGTCTTCAAATCGTCATTTTCTTCTTTTGTCTTCGCACTTATTTATTTAAACGAATATTACATAAAAATAGAACAATTGCAACTAAAAGCTTTACATATTGGAAGGATATTGTGCCTAAATATATGTTCATTTGGAGCACTATCAGGGACATACATATGGAGAACTCGAAGAGCTGCTTAATATATTATCTTCTTATGCGTTTGATTACAGGAAAACGACTTGTGGAAGTGGATCTTATCATCCTATGGCGTGTTAACAACTTGCAAACTTACAGCTCTAATTGGCGAGAGGACAACTGTTGTTGCTACCTCAGGTGACACAACAGAATACAATAATCTGGTGCTGAAGAAATTAAAAGTCTTCGTTTGGAGAGCTAGAAAACAACGTCTATCCGTTCGAGTTGGGCTTGATAAAAGAGGCCTTCATCATCAATTCTGTTGGGACAAAATAGAACCTGTAACCAGATTTGCACCTTCAACGAATTTTGCACCCACTTTCAGGATTTTGCACCTGGAACCAATTTTAAACCTGAAACCAATATTTTGCATCTGGAACAAATTTTTGCACCTGGAAATTCTGCACCTAGAACCAAAATTGCACCTACAACTAAAATAACAATTAAAATTTCTAGGTTAAGTCGCGGACTAGGTCGCCCTCTTTAAGACATTTGTGGTACTGCCCGGAATTGTGCTAGTAGACTATCAACCACAACGCCCCCAGGATAAAACAACCCAGTACACTCCATTGTCTTGAATCTCCAATGCACGTTAGAGATTCAAATTAACTGCACCATATTTACTACTTGGAAACTCAAAATTGATTGATTGAAAAACAGGATATTGTTGTGATTAAGAAAGTGATCAAAGAGGTGTGTTTCTATTATATTTTTTTCTCCTCTTCAATCTAGTTTGTATAGGAAAATAAAGCCAACTGAAAGTTATGAAAGTGGTTAACAATGTGGGCTAATTGCAGCTGGTCATGAGGAGAAAAATCAGATGCAGATCAGGACTTGATCTTCTTTGAGAATAAAGTCACAGATAAGATTATTTAAACTTTCAAACCTCATCTTAGCTTTTTAACTTTTATTCTTAATAATTCATATCTTATAAAATTCTAACAAATTCTTCATAGTGTAAGATGTCCTCTTTGTGACGATAGCCTTGAAACAGACGAGCACTCATTGTTATCTTGTAACTGGCCATGCAATGGACGCTTGGGATCGGGTCTATAAATGGTGGAACCTTGGGAGGTTTCAACCTAAGCATTGATGAAATGTTTCGAGGTAAATCTCCTCAAATGATGTCTCCACTTGGCAAAAGATTACGGCAAGCTGTTGAATGGTTTTGCGGTTTTTTGCTATGAAGGAAAATGTTGGAATCCACCGGTAACTTGAAATGATATACAAGTGGAATTGTTTGAGTGAATCTCTCACCGAATAAGAGACAAGAAGATCAAATGACAAGAATGGTTAACAAATCTTGGTTCATACACCCTATAACTGGATCTGATCATGAAGATGTCGTGTTCGTGCATCATGCTGTTGCTATCCGTATATGTTTATATATGCTCAACCTGCTCATTTTGCTATGATGTAGATAATAGTTCTGTATCACTTTGAACTGGAGTGTGAAACCTCATCATCTCCTATCTTAAATGGCAATAAATTCTATGCATATATGTGTGTTGTAAGCTCATATGGTTCTTGTTGTTGTATTGTCTATAGAAATCCACATCGTACTATTGTTTCATTATTGATATTAATTATTAAATTTTAATATTAATGTTAACATTTTATTATATTAGTTGGCATTATTTTCACATAATAATTAATAATAATAATTATAATGAAAAAAATAAAAATAAAATAATAATAGAATGTTTATAATAGATATAGCTACGTTATCTGTCAGTAATCAATCATCAAATACCGTATTAAAATATACGGAGTAGTAAATAAATGTTCAATAAATAAATTTTTATCATTGATTGATGGATATATATGTATAACATTAAATTAAATTAATTTAAATGTATGATGTTTTATCGATTATTTGTCAATTCAAGTTAACATGGTTTCAACAGACGGACCCATAATTTACGCGTTAGTATTCAGTATTAATGTTTTCCATAAAAATTTTAGTAAAATAAAAAGTTCTTTATTGTATTATATATTTAATAGACAAAATTGTCAAAATCGTCCATATGTTTGTTCATTTTCAGAATTTTAGTCCCTCCCATTGAATTTCTGCTAAAATAGTCCTTTAAAGCCATTTTCAGTCCCAATTTAGTCCCTGCTGTTAACGTCTGTTCCAACTCCGTTACTTAAATGACACATGCCTTTTACATGACTGTTTCTTTATACCTCCTATATATATGATTCGTTTACCCCCAAATTGCCAATTGAAATTCGTACGAAATCAAACGACCATAAATCCCTCAAACCAATATTCGATCCAATGAAGGTGTATTGTGTTTGTGAGAGGGTGTCCGTTATTCGTACGTTTTCAACACACTCCAGTACTTGACCCTATGATTTGTTTCACACGCTAACATAAAAAATTTAAAAGAATAGCGGCAGCTGCAGATAAATTGAAAATATCAAACACCGACCCCAATCATCATGTTGTCGTCAAAGTTAGTTTTAAGATCCGCAGCACACAGATTTCTGTGCAGCTTGACCACTCCCAGCTCCCCCGTTTGCTTGATTGATCTTGATCGTCGTTGGCTTCAGCAAACAATACAGCAAAAAACACCTCATTTTTTTAATCTAAATACATATCATCCATCTTAATTCTGTTATGTTCTCAATTTGATATTATTAGGGGCCTTGAAATGGATGGTAACGAGATAAAAGCTTTTGTGTTGGAACAGGTAGTTTTTGGTATGGATTGGGTCAAAATTGACCCAAACCAGTGGCGGAACATAGAGCAACCCAAAGGGGGTATCCGCCCCCTGGATTTAACGGGGAAAAAAAATTTACACTAAAAAAAATTTTTAACCAAAAAATAAGGTTTTTTTTAGTGTTTGCCCCTGCTGACAATGAAAAATTTATTAAATTTTTAGACTTGCCCCCTCTGTAGTCGGGTTCAAGTTCCGCCACTGACCCAAACACTTATTTGTAAAGTAACTTTGTGTCACTTGTAATCCCAGTTTCTCTTTGGATAACTATTGATCGGTTTTCATAAGCTAGTTACTGATTTGAGCTGTTAGAAATAAACCACAACCCATCTATAAGTAAGTGGTTCAGAATTGCCACCTTTAACAGAAGAAATATTGATGATTACAATTTACAACTTGTATTTACCTCGGCCTTTGAAACAGTATCTGAAAGCCTTTGCTTGATATCCTTTGCAATTGAAAAGAAAACTTGCTCCACGTTTAAATTTGTTTTAGCACTCTACGGAATTAAATATAATACATGAATTGGCTTATTTTACAATAATAAAGTTTGATTTTCTTGATCTTAATAAGTAATTAACAGCTTATAGAACAACGAATGCCATCAATTTACTTACAGTTTCAAAGAATCTCGTTACCTACAATAATAGATGTTGGATGATTTCCAGCCATTTAAATCTCCTTACGTGATGTTTGAACACCAGCTTTATATCATTTACATCTAAGTTTTATGTAATATATTTAATATAGGATATGAAACGGTACCAGATATCACATGAGAAGCATGCCTACACATTCTTAAGTCTTAACAGACGCTTACTCAATGTAACAACAGGGACTAACTTGGGACTCAAAATGCATTTAAGGACTATTTTAGCATAAATTAAATGGGAGGGACTCAGATCCTGAAAATGAATAAATATTTGGACGATTTTGACAATTTTGTCTATTTACTAAGTATCAATAACACTATCGAATACTAATTTATATAATTTCCGGATAACGCACGGGTTCATAAAACTAGTAGCTAATTATATAAATAGTGGAAATTTCATTTCTTTCCCCCTTCATTATCGCCTTCTCATATCAGAAAATAACAATGCCACCACCTTGGTCGTCATCTCCAATCAAATGAACCCTAATAATCATTCAATTCTCATATTCTAAAATAACCCCATTTTCTAATTCCCAATTTCGTTCACTAACAAAATGGGAAAACCCCATATTGGTTTCAAAATCCATACTCATTTTCACCTAATAATCATCACTCTTTCACTCACAAATGTCTACTCACAATCCAGTTCTAACGACATTAATGCCATGCAAGCTTTAAAAGAAAATCTTCACTCACTGGGTTCACTGGATTGGTCCGACCCGAATCCATGCAATTGGGATCATATCAGATGCTCTAGTGACAACCGGGTCACAATTATCCAAATCGGTAAACAAAACCTAAAAGGGTCTCTCCCGGAAACCCTAAATAACCTCACTCAACTCCAAGTATTAGAATTACAACACAATCAACTCTCCAGGTCACTCCCGAGTTTGTCCGGGTTGACTCAACTTGAGACCCTTATGATCAATAATAACAATTTCACTACAATCCCAACTGATTTCTTTGATGGTATGTATTCATTACAAACAGTTTATTTGGATTATAATGATTTTAATTCATGGAGTATTCCTGATAGTTTACAAAATGCATCAAAGTTGCAAACTTTTTCAGCTACATCAACTAATCTTGCAGGAAAGATTCCAAAATTTTTCGGGGACAATAATATATTTTCCGGGTTGATTACATTACGCTTAGCTTTGAATGATCTTGAAGGCGAGTTACCCGAATCGCTTTCGGGCTCGATGTTACGTAGTTTATGGTTAAATGGACAAAAAAGTAGTTATAAGTTAAACGGTAGTATTGGCGTTTTAGAACATATGACACAATTGACTGAAGTTTGGCTTCATGGGAATATGTTTTCTGGTTCATTACCTGATTTTTCGAGGTTGAATCACTTGCAGGATTTGAGTTTAAGAGATAACATTTTAACTGGTCCTGTCCCTGCATCTTTAGTAGGATTAAAGTCCTTAAAAGTTGTCAAATTGGGTAATAATTTGTTACAAGGGCCAATGCCAAAGTTTGATGATGACATAGTATTGGATACCGTTGGAATTGATAGTTTTTGTTTGCAAACTCCGGGTATCGAGTGTGATTCGCGTGTTAATTTGTTGCTATCAGTTGTGGAACCAATGGGTTATCCTCAAATTTTCGCAAAGAATTGGAAAGGAAACGATCCTTGTGATTTATGGTTAGGGATAACGTGTTCAATTAATGGAGATATAACGGTTGTTAATTTTAGAAATATGGGTCTTACGGGTACTATTTCATCTAGTTTGGGTTCGATTAAGTCTCTGCAAAGGTTGATTCTTGCTGATAATAATCTAGCGGGCGTTATACCTAATGAACTAAAAGATTTGCCTAATCTTGTTGAACTAGATGTTTCAAATAATCAACTTTATGGTAAAGTTCCAATTTTTAAAGATGAGGTTAAGGTGAATAGTGATGGCAATCCCGATATCAACAAGGATGGACATAAATTTAGAGTGATTTTTAGTTTCATTATTGGTATGGTTTTATGTGTGATAGTGGTGCTACTTTTGGTTGCAGTTTGCACCATGAAATGTAAAAAGAAAGATTGGAGTGAACCTGTTGTGAACAATGTGGTTACACATCCCCAGCAACATTCTGATGATCCCGATGGGGTTAATATAACGATTTCAAGCGCGAATAATAATGATAATGATAATAATAATGGGTCACAAGAAATAAAGAGTCCAACAAGTAGTGGACCTAGTGATGTTCATAGAATTGAAGCAGGTAACGTGGTAATTTCAATCCAAGTTCTGAAAAAAATGAAGAACAATTCGAGTCAAAAGTGAGGTTTGTGTCAACCTTATTCAATACTAATATCAATCTATCATGATTACTTGAATTAATTTGTAAAAACAGTGGCAGTTTGCTGTAAGAGTCAAGTCATTGATTTAGTGTACGTATTTAGATCGTATAGAAAGCAGTAGTGACCAATTTGTTTATTATATAATGATGAATGAAAGAAAGTTAAATTGTTTCTCAATAAGAAATTTGCTTCGATGTTGAAGTCTAAAGGGAGCCAATTTACTGAAAGCAGAGCAAAAATGATGATGCACGTAGTAATCTAATCGTTATTGCTGAATGTTTGTATGAGCACTTGTCAATCAAGCTGTAGTCAATCAAGCTGACCGTGGAGTGCAACGTTGCACACAAGGTTGCCCATTTACCCTTGAATTCCACCTAAGGGGTGTCTTTCGCACATCACATTGCGGGGACAATTGGGGAGGGGGTTTTACCGCATATACCCTCGGATTGGGCCGGGTTTCCACCTGAGCAGCAGTTGGGGTGCATGTGCATTATGCAACTGCATGGAATGAACGAGTGGGTGGTTAAGTCCCCCTGAGTGTTTTCGGACTGCTGTTAAGAAAAATATATATGTCAAACATAAAAAGGTATGTGATAACAATTTCGGAGTAATTCATAAACTTAAATCAGTACCATTAGGTGAAAATGTAGTTCATACTACTTTTTTGAAAGAAAATATTATTCAACCCCGAGCAATGTTAGTTACTCGTCTTTCCGAATTAGGAGAAACAAAAGTTTCAAACAAAAAGATTGGGTTGTTCACTTCATTGATTTTGACTTCGCTTTACTTAAGAGAGAGGAGACGGATGAGTAGAGTAGTTCGTAGGGTTCATATAAAGAAATTATAAAGTCATTGATTATTGGAAACTTTCACTCTTTCATGTTCGAGTGTATATGTCAATCAAGCCAGTTATTGCATCCTTTCAAAGGAAATTTAAAATTTACATACTTAAATAATGATGAACGCGTTTCGTTATGAAATTCTTGTGGATTCGAAAATGGAATATTTATCATTTGAAGCCCTAATTGTGTTTATGATCAAATTACTCTTTATTATTTAAATATACAATAAACCACTATCATAACAAATGAATAAGCTCGTAATCGTCAAGGATAACAGTGAAGCCAAAATTCAATATAAAGGTGTCATTTTTGTTAGATGGGCTATATTTATTATATGGTCTTTGTTTACATTTGTGTAAGGGCCCATTACTTTGCTGAGCCCTTTAGGTTTATTGCTCAATCTATATTATATATACTCGGCTGTATGTTTTGCAAATCACTCATTGAAATCAATTATATGATTCTCGTATCAATTTACATTACACACATGTATCACATCCATATTTAACATGGTATCAAATGCCTCCTAAACCCTAGTCTCCATCTTCATTCTTCTTCCGTTACTGCTGCTGCAGTCATCACAACAATAAAGCTCTCATGGCTACTACAGAAAAATACGACAAGATATATACGGTCACGTCCATCTCACAACTAATCCCGGTAAGCTAGACATCACTAAACTCAATTACACTCATTGGAGCACCCTGTTTCGTAATTATTGTGCAGCGTTTAATGTAGCCAGCTTTCCCGATGCTGCCTCTACAACCGAGCCACCATATGAAGAATTAAAGAAGTTGATGCTGTTGTTATGGGAAGGATTTATCTAACCATCTCTGAATCGCTACTCGAACGTTTACTCAACTCACGTCCAACAACGTCTCATGAAGCGTGAAACTTCTTGCAGAAACTTTTTCAAGACAACAAGAGGTCTAAAACTGTTGAACTTACTGCCGAGTTGCATTCTCTTCATATTGGTGATCAAACCGCTGAATCATACTTCCAGAAAATTGATTCAATTGCATCTATGTTACACAACCTCGGCTCCAAAATCGAAGAAGATGAGCTCGTAACCTACGCGATTAATGGACTTGATGATCGGTTCACGCACGCTACACACATCATACTTCATACAATCCGTTCCAGGATCTCAATACTGTATGCTCAATGATCATGCTCGAAGAAATGCAATTGCAAAGAAAGAACCGCACCAACCCGGATATTGGCACACCATCGGCACCTACCGCCCTCGTGGCTCAGGCTAATCCACGGCCACCACACAACAAACTGGAGGTATGTTGGAATTTCAACCGTGGTCATTGTCGATTTGGGGAAAAGTGCAGGTATATTCCTCAGATGGCTCGTAATACTCCTGGTACCCAGCAATCGTATAATCAGAGGAACTCCACATGTAATTCTCAAGCACAATTGTTGGGTATAATTGCAGCCTAACAACAATTGATAGCCCAACAAAGTATTTCACGGCCCATTGCCCCTACTGTTACCTCGTTTGGGCCTCGAACTCCGCTGGCCCATCTGGCCAGTCCACCTGATTTTTCTACTTTGGCGCAAGCTAACTATGTTGGGCCCTACATCGCGGTTCCTAATGTTAGGCCTAATTATACCACCCAGGCTGATACTGTCACTACTGGACACCATCCTCAGTGATTAAATGGGCCTGCTGGACCAACAGCCTACCAAAGAACTGGGTCGCAGGTTTTTACAAGTCATGGACCACATGTTTTCAGTCCATTTACTACTTCCAACCAGTCAAGTTAAGAGACGATCATTCCACAAGCTTTTACTACTTCCACTCTTCCAGATTACGGCAATTCTGGTTGGACTATGGACACCGGTGCGTCCACTCACCTTACCTCTAACATTAAAAATTTAAGTACTGTTTTTAATCATTGCATGTATCCTTCTGTTGCGATTGGTGACGGGAACTCGATTCCCGTTATCAATACTGGTCATAGCGCTTTGCCTAATGTACACCGACCTTTGCACCTTTCCAATGTACTTGTCACATATAATATTGTTAAAAACCTTATCTATGTTCGTCGTTTTGCACGTGATAATAAAGTATCTGTTTCATTTGACGAATTTGGTTTTTCTGTGAAGGATTACTTGACCCGCCGCCTGTTTCTCCGATGTGATAGCACCGGAGACCTCTACCTCTTCACGGCTCAGACATCATCATTAACTCACCATGCTCTCATTACCTATGACAATCGCTCCAAATCCATATGGACGAACACGTCATTCATTGATTTCATTGCGAGGTATTTGACCTCTATATGATACGTTTTGTAAACATTGCATTCTTTTGAAGAGGCACACCATAAATGAATATTTAAATCAAAGGTTTTCGACATCTGATGATTTCTACATATAGACAATCACCGTATATAATAGTTTATAATAGTACTTCCGTTGACAATGCAGTCAAAATAAGGTACATGATGATGAATTGGTGAATGCAACGTTTTCTTGAAAATATGCCATATAAGACTCCATGCACATAGCTTGTCTATCATATAAGCAAATAGCGGAAGACTTCTAGGGAACCTGAGAATAAACATGCTAACAAGTGTCAACACAAAGGTTGGTGAGTTCATAGTTTGTATGTTTCGCATAATCTGTATATAAAGATGGATCACAAGATTTCAGTTATTTCATCCAGAAACGTTTATCAAAATATTCTACGAAATTGGGCACCCTGGTAACTAAACTTTATGTATATATAATTTGTACCCTTTGTATAATCATCTTAATAATACACGCAAACCAACGTGTACACTTCTCAAATAGCATACGTCCGTTAAAAGGCTAGTGCTCTAGCTCGGACGGGGATATCAAGCCCTATGGATCCATATACTACTACTCACGCCCACCAGTTCTTATAACTGGCAGTTACTAGTTACCAAAGCTATGGAATTTTTGGTTCAAACTCAGTGTAGAATTTAGTATGTACTTGTATCCATTGTGTTTAAAATAAATTGCATGTATTCTCAGCCCAGAAATATATATTGCAAAAGCAATTAAAAAGGGATCAATGAAACTCACCTTAGCAGCACATAAAGTTGTTCATCGTAATGTGACCGAAACTCGGTATATCAAATAATCGTAGATCTCAACCTAGAGAACATATGTTGGTCAATAAATGTCTATCAAGCTAGGTCAGGTCATAGTGTATCACAATCCTAATGCTCGAAATTGACATACAAAAGTTATTCAAAGTTGTTTCAAAAAGTCAATTTTGACAATAGTTCAACAAACGAGACGTACCTTATATAAGAATTCATTTACTCGATTGGTATTATTCAAAAATCCATTTTATCAATCTCGTAAACAAGTTGTTTAAGTATTAATTGCAGATTCAAAAAGCAATTCCAATTAATGTCAATTATAATTCAGTTGACCATATCTTTTGATTCGTTCCTCGAAACTATTCGATATCTAAATGAAAAGTAATTGATTTTTCGCCAGCTTTCCGAAAACATGTATATCATATACCTTTTACCCGTAATATATGTATTTAATTCGTGATTTATTATAAACTGTTTAATGACTAAATTTAGCATACAAGCATGTATAAATATATACACTTGAGCACTAGTATGTATACACTATTAATTTATAAAATATAAAATATAAATGTTTACGTATTAATATTGAGATTCAATATTGTAGAAAAGTACGTAGACGTAACGGAGATGATAAACACAAAGTTTTATTCACAATTATACCCCCGAACATTACCCATAACCTCCTTGGCAATAACCCATAATTTCCTTAGCTTTAATTCACTCGAAAATCATTTTTGAAATCGTTTGAACATGACCTCGTCGTAGTATTTTATGTATAATACTAATAAAAATAATATTAATACTACTAATAATAATAAGTTTAATATTAATATTAATCTTTAATAATAATAATTATAATAATTATAATAATAATATTAATAACAATAATAATAATAATAATATAAATATTACGGAGTATATATCTATATCTGTGTAAGTGTGTGTGATGTTCGAGCAAAACAATTGAATTTATAGCACCTTTTCTGAAAAAGCACCCCATGCGATCGCATGGGATTTGTGCTTCAAGGCCATGCGATCGCATGGCCCTCTGATCCAGGTCACAAACTTTTAACTTTTTATTTGTTTACATAATTTTATATAATATATATAATATATTTAATTTATATAATTAATTATATATTATATTAAATTCACATGCATAGTTGACTTGTAATTTTTGTTTCGATAAGTCGTACGTCATCACTCGACTTATGTCCCGGTTCTGGTTTTTCAAATGTCCTTTCGTACGCTGAGAAAACTTGTATTTTACATTTCGTGTCACGTACCTTTGTCAAAATATAGCCTTAAATTATCCCTAAACTATACCACTCAAAGTATATCTTAAACTTTCGAGTATTTTGATCATTTACTTCTATAAATCATCATCTCGCTATTTGTTAATATATATATAATAACAATTCGTTTTTATGACCAAGTTAGTATTATATTTTATCGTATTGTTAAATATATATTTTCGATATTAATAAACACGTTTTAAAATACATATCGCAAGTTATTCATATATCTAATTCCAACAGTTGATATTCCTTATTATTGTATGTGTCCAAATTACGTTATTTAAACAAACACTTTACCATTTATTCCGAATATCGTTAAGAATGAATGATTTCCCAAATCAACGTGGACCTTACAACAGAGACCCGTAATAATATCATAATCCTTAAGCGACTCAATAATTATCTTTTAATTCAATCGTTTGACATAATCTTTTAACTCTGTATCTAAATATATCAATCAGATAATCAAACCAATAAGTTTAATGCACAGTATCATATACTCAACACTTTGTTACGTTTTCAAGTTATGGTATATATATGTATCTATTTACCTATAATTGTTCGCGAATCGTTGAGAACAATCGAAAGGTATTTGAATAGTTCAAAAATTTTGAGATTCAACTTTACAGACTTTGCTTATCGTGTCGGAAACGTTAAAGATTAAGTTTAAATTTGGTCAAAAATTTCTGGGTCATCACAGTACCTACCCGTTAAAGAAATTTCGTCCCGAAATTTGAGTGAGGTCGTCATGGCTAACAAAAAAATGTTTTCATGACGAATATGAGTTGGTAAATAGAATTTTATCACCATTGAATAATACGGATAAAATAATCCGATTACTCGAAGCGTATGAGAGAAGTTATCGTAATAGAGTGAAATGGAGAATAGAGATTCATCTTATCTCTTGATGTAGTAACGATTGATTTCCGGAATTTAAGGAATAGAAAATCTTCATAATTTAAATAAGATTTGGTTCTTCGAAATTTAAGGAAATTAGAATTTCCTTTGATTAAATGCGTAATCTGCCTCGATTGCTATGTCTGATATTTTGCTATAAATTAACCTCTTTCGTTTTATTTATTTTCACCACTCCTATAATCTTCTTTCTTATTTCATACTTACAAAAGATTTGTGAAAATGCTTCATCTAGTTCTGATTCTTGATATTTTCTTGGCTATCATATCATTCATTTTTCTTTTTCATCTGCCACCAGAGGAGGTTATTTTCTTCTACTATTACCTTGGGGTTATATTGTTTTTCATTCTCCCGTTTCTTTATATTGCTATACGCATTGATATACACGGTTTGTAATTTCGGGGTTGTTTTCGGGCTTTATATTTTCCATTACATTTCGGAGCTTCATTCTTTCGTTTTCTCTTCCCGACTTTAAGTCAAGCGAATAATGGTCCAAAATTTGTAGGTATGGATTTTGAAATGAACATAATTAATGTTCTAAGAAAGAAACGGTAATGGCACAATCTGACTTGTCAAATTACCAGAATACCTCGAAAAAGACCGAATCATCAAGAAAAATATTTTCTTGATATGTTTAGAGGTTTTATAGAATGAAAGAGTTATGTAACATGGTTCATGATGAGGGTATGATCTGTGAACCTTTATCACGTTCCATTAGAAACTCAGCATGACTTACTGTAATATAATCACGTTGATCAAGTGTCATTATATTATACTAACTCATGCTTCAATTCCCAACACTACTTCAAAAACATCCATTTTTCGAAATTTTCAGAAATTAGAAACTAAAATAGTTTCTTTTATGATGTAACACAGATAGCGTGAAGAGATAAATGATTTCAGATAAGAATAGTTATGAAAATATCTTCAGAAATATGGAGGATATTTATAATGGAAGATACGATGATATCTTAGAATTTCTAATATCAGAGGATGATGCGAAAAATCTGTCTGTGAAGGTTTAGAATAAGAAGTAAGATTTTTACTAATGGTTTCAGTAGACACTGAATCATTTGAATTCTTTGAAGGTAGATTTCGTCCTTGTGATTTGTCTACAGCTTCCTTCATACTTTGCTCAACCTGTTTTCCAGTTTCAAACCTTCTCTTTTTCTGTGCTTTTCCAACACACTACTCTTTATCATCAAACTTTCGACTGTTAAAGTCGTTTATAGTTTTTGCTGCTTCATCAGCATTTTTCCAAAATTCGTAGAACTAGTTTCGTAGTTTGGGGTGTTTTTCAGAAACTTCACATTCGAAGTATGTAAGTCTAGAAGATAGATGTTATATATATATAACTGTTGTCGTAGAAAATGCTGCGAGATTCAAAATACTGATTGCTAATTCCCGGTGGTTGGTATGGAAATTATTGTTACAAGATGTGGATGAGTACATGATAGGGTTTCAATGAGTATAAGAATTTTTCGAAAGGTCAAGGATTAATAAAGTTGTTTGGTAAATTTACTGCTAATGTGGCGGAACATGAAAGGTTCCCTAGTAACAAAACGTATATATCAAGGTTACAATAAGGCTTAATCTGAAAAGTTGAAGTTTACTGGTTGGAAGTGTGATAAAACTGGATACTTTGAAAAGAAATTGCAAGATTATTTTCGGTAATAACAATGCTAAAGGATCTTTCACCGTTTTAAAGTCAAAGTATAGCTTTGAAAGATGTAGAGATCTAAGAATGATTGCACTTGTTAAATCTTGACTTGGATTCTGCTCTGTCAATATCAGAATATGTAATTGAATTTGTATGGAAACGATTGTATATCGCTGTGAGCATAGTTAATAATTTTTGAATCAAAATTGAAGAATGTACAGTGTAACATATTAATTGCGAACTTATATATTTCCCGGGTATTACCTACCCGTTAAAGATTTCACAATTAATACTTTGTACAAAAGAATTTTTATTACCATCTTTATGAAAATATATGTATGTATATTTTCTTCAGATGTAACACAGATTTAATGAGTTAATATCATATTAAGCTCATTTAATTTTCGGCTTGACTTAGAAATGATTAATCTCTAAAACATTAAAGATTACATAATCTTTGCGGAGTATTTCGCTAATGTAATCAATACTTCATTATTTATTCTTATTGATATTCCTCGGTGAAGGATGTTGGTGCTCGTGGAATTTTTGTGAAGTTTACAAGGCACAGATGATGTTTTCTGAAAAGTTTCGAGTATATTGAAATTGAAAATGTAAAATCAATTATGTAATTGATTAATACACTTGGTTTATTATGAAATGGAATTCATGGAGTTGAAACGGAGATTGAAGTTAACAATGGTTAAGTTGTTAAGGAAGGATGTACATCATTGCATATTAGTAATATGAACTAACCGAGTAGTACCTACCAGTTAAGATTCACACGTAATAGCTTAGGACGAAAATATTTATTTTGATTTCAAAATTCATATATATGAAATATACATAAAATTTCTTCAGGGGAAATGAGTTAATACTTCATCGATTATTGTTGCTGGTATTTCTTGGTAACTACGGTGCGTATGACGTTGATGCTCGTGGAACAGATTGTGAAGTTGAGGTTTGCGATGCGGATGTTGTTGGTGGTGGTAATGGTACTATTGGTGTTGTTGTCGGTGGTACTGTTGATGCCGGTGATGCTGCTGGTGTTTGTAACCGTTGCACCATATTCTCCAAAGCCACTACCCGAGCACGAAGCTCGTTGACTTCTTTTACTACACCGGGATGATTGGCGGTTCGGACGAGCGGATGAATAAGATCCAGAATTTGAGATAGTATATTATCGTGACGAGATACTCAGGAAATGAGAGAGAAAATG